>NC_079192.1:344853229-344860729 GCF_029499605.1 Hyla sarda | reverse complement strand
CGCATGACTAATGACCTTAAAAATGTCTGAGGCCTGTGTGAGAGACGCATAACGCACAAAGGCCACATATGGAATATATCTAAATACGTCAGAATTCGGGGATCAAATCTTGAATTGCATTTATCTGTCAACACCTACTGTGTTACAGAAAAAAAAAATGATTAAAATGAAGAATCTGCAAAAAAAGGACATTTTAAAATTCCGCCTCCACTTTGCTTTAATTTCTGTGAAACACCTAAAGGGTTAATAAACTTCTTTAATGTCATTCTATCTACTTAAAGTCTTGCAGTCTTTGAAATTTAAGATTAGCCTTGGCAGCTGCCGCCTGGTACTGGTCACTAAAATTTAGTTTACTGTCCGCCAGTACCCCCAAGTCCTTTTTGGAAGATGATTTGCCTAATGTTACTATTTAGCACACAATTGTACATTTTGTTTTTATGGTCCAGGTGCCTTCCCTTACATTTTCTACCTTAAACTTCATTTGCCGTGTCTGTGCCTAAGCCTCCAGCGTCCCCTGAATCCTCTGTAATATTATGTTGCCCTCCTCTGTGGTGATCACGTTACCCAATAAAAAAAATGGAGATTTTAATTTTTCTCCTCCATTTTGGTGCTAATCCTGTGAAACACCTAAAGGATTAACAAACTTTTTGAATGTCATTTTGAATACTTTGAGGGGTTCAGTTTTCACAATGGGGTCCATTGTAGGGGATTTCCAACATAAAGACCCTCAAATTCACTTCTAAACTTAACTTGTCCCTGAAATTCAGATTTTGAAATTTTGGGGGAAAAAATGGAAAATTACTGTAATACTTTGAAGCCCTCTGATGTCTTCAAAAAGTAAAAACATGTCAACTTTATGATGCCAACATAGTTAACATATTGTATATGTGAATCAATATGTAATTTATTTGACATGTCCCTTTTCCTTACAAGCAGAGAGCTTCAAAGTTAGAAAAATGCTAAATTTTCAAAATTTTCCTGAAATTTTGGAATTTTTCACCAAGAAAATTTACCACTAACATAAAGTAGAATATGTCACGGAAAAAACAATCTCTGAACCAAATTTATAAGTAAAAGCATCCCAGAGTTATTAATGCTTAAAGCGATAGTGGTCAGATTTGCAAAAAATGATCCCGTCCTTAGGGTTATAATGGGCCCCGTCCCCAAGGGGTTAAAGAATTTTTTTTTATCCAGGGGCCATAATAAAAGATGCCTACAAAAAGGTCAAAGACAGGACACAACAAGAATGTTTATACTCAGATCAAACCAAGGCAAGTACAACAAAAAGCGAGGACACGGAGTACGGAAGGTTAACTTTATAACCACCTTTTGTGATTCATCAATAGCAATTAAACAAATCCTATTCAAACATACTCCAGAATGATGATTATTTTTTTTTTAACTGCCAGAAAATTAAGTGCAACAATAAATGCTGTTTATGCTGCAAGGAGATTAAGAATGGGATCACTGAATAAAGATTCACCATAAAATTCAGGCTGACCTGTCAGTCCTCTTATCTATCTGCTCGAATGTGTGTGTGGGCTCCAATATGTTTGTCACACGATACATCCTCTACGGAGCCGACTTAATAAACATAGACAGAACATAAATACATTTTTATTGCATGGGGTCTCTAGACACTGCACTGTCCACCATCCAGATGGGAAAGATATGATCACCATTACCCCTATTGATCATATCTCAGAGAACATGTCCAACCATTTTGAAATACTTAAAGGGGTACTCCGGTGGAAACCTTTTTTTTTTATATTTTTTTTTTTTTTAATGAACTGGTGACAGAAAGATAAACATATTTGTAAATTACTTTTATTAAAAAAAAATCTTTATCCTTCCAGTACTTTTTAGCAGCTGTTTGCTACAGAGGAAATTCTTTGCTTTTTGAATTTCTTTTTTGTTTTGTCCAGAGTGCTCAGCGATGACACCTGATGCCCATATCAGGAACTGTCCAGAGCAGGAGAAAATCCTCATAGAAAACCTATGCCACTCTGGACAGTTTCTGACACTGACAGAGGTGTCAGCAGAGTGCACTTCCTGTGGAACACAGCAGCCAGGAGCAGTTGGAGTGTCACGTGTGTCCCTTTTTGTGCTCTACAAACTTCCAGACAGAGGAGCAGCGTTTTCCATCGGCCTTTCCCAGGAGTGTGGCAGGCTTCTCTGGAGGGCTTTCCTGCATGGAGCCCCGGGAGCCCCAGGCCACCACTTCCCACTCTTCCAGGCTGGGGGGGGGGGGGTGGAGAGCAAGCAGCAACAGCCATTCTGGCCAGAGGGAGAAGATCTAGCAGAGTCTGCAGCAATGCAGGCTCTGCTCCCCCGGCAACTGGTGCCAGCCAGAGATCTGGTGGAAGGAAGGCGAGGAGGAAAAGTATTGAGTTGTGGGCTGAGAGAGGGCCCAAAGAGTCCAGCTCGACCTACTGCTCTCGCATGGCCGCACTGGTCGTACCAAGGAGCTGAGAATGGCCAGAGAAGATCGATGTGTGGCTCAGAATCTGACAAACACGGGGTCTAAAAAGAACCGTCCAGAGTTAAAGAAGAGGATCTCGGCGCTGAAAAGCAAGATTGAGAAGTTAGAGGTGTGGAGGGCAGAAATCCTTGAAGGAAGCAGTCTCTTCCGGGAGAAGCTGATCAACCAGGATCGGTTTGCTGCCATGAAATCCCCAGGTAAGGTGGAGGTGGATGATGGGGAGAGTAGTGGCGGTGAAGAAAGTGAGGATGGTGGTGTAGAGGAAAAGGAGGAGAGGGTGGAGGATGATGCTTTAGGGACTCCCTAAAAGTCAATTTATTCACACTAGAAGAATCACAAGTAATGACAGAGAGTATGAAAAAAATACAGACGGTTTAACAAAAAAATTTGTGGAAATAGGTTATAAAAAAAAGGAGATTGAGAGAGTCAATCAAGAGGTTGCGGCAATAAATAGAGAGGATCTATTAAAGAAAAAAGTAAAAAAGAAAATCTTAATAAACGCATCATGTATATTGGCACATATGACAAACATGCTACATTAGTGAAAAGAACTGTGAACAAGTACTGGGGACTACTGGGGGCAGACCCCAAGTATGGTAGTCTGTTCAGGGAGCCCCCCGTATTTGTTTACAGCAAAGGAAAAACACTCAGTAATATATTAATAAGAGGGATATTTAAAAAAAATGTAAAAATGAACAAATAAGATTAAAAATTAATAAAAAAAAGCTACATTTTCCTGCCTGTCTTGTTCCCACTGTAGTGGAATCATTAAAGGTGAATATGTTCATCATTCGAAAAAAGGTAACAAAATTGTAGTAAAAGGTCCATACATGTAATTCTGAAAATATAATATATCTACTTAAATGTCCATGTGGAGATATATTGGTCAGACAAGCAGGAAGATGAAAATACGTTTAAATGAACATAAATCTAACATAAGGAAAATCTTGCAAACAAAAGAACTAAAGGAATCTAAATATGGTGAGAGTACAGTGGCTAGACATTTCTTTGAAAATAAACATAAAGTTAGCGACTTACGGTGGCAAATTATTGAACAAATACCGCAAGGTATGAATGAAGCCCTAAATAGAAAGCGGTTGTTACAACACGAATCCTATTGGATTAGCGAGCTTGATACAATTTTTCCGAACGGTAGGAATGCAGTGTTAAGTTTTAGTGCATATTTGTAATATCTGTAATACCGGTTTCGTATTATTGCGGTGTATACTAAACCTGTCAGTTATTCCTGGTGTGAACTTCACACTGGAGGTAGGTTAATTAATTCAGGTGTGTCTACCTCATTAATACGCACATGTACAGAGGCTCAGTACGCATGAGTAAGGGGGCGTACCCCGAAACGTAGCGTCAGACCTCTGGATCCGATCAGTGGTGTGTAAGATCTCTGCCAGCCGGTCAGCTTGTAACATCGAAGCCGTGCAAAGTGAAAGGAAAATACTTGCAATCAATAAACAAACATGCTTTGAAGCTACGAAGTAGTAAATGAATCTTCTTTGCATTGAATGAAGTGAAGCTGTGCATACACCATACCCATATTGCTTAAATGATATACGTTATAAGGAGAAAGGTGGAGTCTCCGAAAATGGGTGGAACTATTCACACATACTACCTTTGAACGGAGGATGATGCTGTACCTGTGGCTGCCCCCTGTGACACCCAGACCACCAAGACCACACAGGACAGCTATATTGAACCAGCCCAGATGGCTCTTCCTTCAAGTGAGAGCGAGGAGGATGATGTGGAGAGTGAGGCTGGGGGATTGCTGAGGGCTATAGTCATGCAGGAGTCCTCAGCCCACCTCCAGAATTTCACCTTTGGGGATGATCTCTGTGAAGATGTGGCAGTTAAGAGGAAAGCTAAAAAGCAAAAGACACAAGAATCAGGGAAGTATGTGTTTGATTCTTTCCAGCAGTCTGGGCCAGCTGCAAAGCTGGTTCACACTGCTGGGCCCCCCAGATTGCCAGACCCTGTTTCTGTGGTGGAACGGAGCCAGCATGGGGGGTACAGCATGGCGCCAGTAAAGGCTGTGGACGCAATAGATGTGAAGCCCACCCATCCTGCAGGTATGGAGGTGCAGGATGGGCTCATGGTGGGCAGTGGCGAGGCAAGCTATGGTGCCGTGTGCTCGGGGGGCAGTTCCCCGAGTGCTGTGGGCATTACTGGCGCTGCAGGGCACTCCCCTGTGAGGGGGGGGGAGTGGTAGGTCCATGTGCTCAGGGGCGGCGTTCGAGTATAGTGTGTTCTGCGGGCGCTGCAGGGCACTCCTCTGTGAGGGGGGGGGGGGGGAGTTACCAGGTGCCGGAATCATCCGCAGAGCCCGTGCGGTCGGGCGAAGCAGGTGCTGGCATTGTGGGAGGAGCTGGGGTGCACCCGGTGGGGCAGCCTCAGACTCAGGTAATATCATCAGCCATGAAGGAGGAGCCATCGGTGTTGACCCCAGCAGCAGCTAAGCCAGAAAAAAAGACTATTCTGAAGCCAGCCATACTACAAGTCCCAGCCAGCCCAGAATCTATTAGTAAGGATAAGAGTGCAGGATCTGAGATTGATGGGTGTAGTAGTGTTGTGGATGAGAGGGGTGTATGTGTCTGAATGGTGTTATTGGTGGTTCTGGGGCTGGGTCTAGTCCGGCTGCACCCCCCCCCCCCCCCTCCCCTCGGTAGTGACTGCTATGCTAATGTTGCTGCTGGGGGTTCAGGGGGGTCCCCGTCTCTGTCCGGCTCTGGAGGCCACTTGCAACAGCGCCTCCTGGAGGCTCTACGCAGGGGCGACAGGAGGGGTGGTGTGGGTGAGGGGACAGTTTTAGTGTAGGATTTTCTGTTGTTTTTTTCGTAGTGGAATTTATTTAAAAAAAAAAAAAGCTGCAGTGTATATTATATGTATATATATTATATTGATGTTTGTATCTATACTGTGTTTTATATGTGTTTTGTATTATATAGATTTATAATAGATATGGCAGTCGGACAGAATGTTGTGTTGATATATGGTGTCATATATGGTTTATTTATTTATTTTTGTGTCTCTTAGGTTTCTTTGATATTTTTGTTAGTTCTGGATGAGGATTCAGTTTTTGATTTGTTTTGTAAGTGAAAGCGTGTGTGATAGGATTAATTTTTTTTATATAAAAAAAATGTAAAAAAAATTATATATAAAAAAATAAAAAAATGTAAAAAAATTGGCTTATGTTTCTTTTTGTGTGCTTTGAGTTATAGCTGGGTAGTGCAAAATTTAACGTTTTTTTTCCCCCCGCCAAGATTTGCTATTTTTAGGTTTGTTTTCAGTATGTGTGCGAGTGTGTTGATTTGATAGTTTGGTTAGGTGTAGTAGGTATATTTTAGTAATTTAGCAAAGCTGGGCTGGCCGGTTAGGCAGGGTTTTGTTTTTGTTCAAGAGTATTTCGTATTTATGTTAAAGCTGGTTAAGCTTGTTTTGTTTTGTGTTTTGCATTGGTTATGTTTTGTATTTTTCTAATTAAAAAGAAGTGTCAGCAGAGAGCACTGTTGGACAAGACAAAGAAAAAATTTAAAAAAAGCAAAGAATTTCCTCTGTAGCATACAGCTGCTAAAAAGTACTGTAAGGATAAATATTATTTAATAGAAGTAATTTACAAATCTGGTTAACTTTCTGGCACCCGTTCATTTAAAAAAAAAAAAAGTTTTCCACCGGAGTACCCCTTTAAGAAGAAGGAAATATTCTGGATGTTCAAATTTTCCACCATTTCACCTAGAGGTCCTAACGAGATTTTCGAAACTGTTTTATAATTGTCTGACATAGGTGTCCCCTATGCTGTTTTCCTTCTCCCTCTCCCTCCTTTAAATTCAATTCAGACACCTCCTTTTATTATTAATTTTAATATTTTTAATACAATACATATTTTTTATAATACATTAATATTTACTATTCCTTAGGCAATTTATATTTATTAATAACAAACTTATATAAAATATTTACTTTTAACTAAATATATACATATTAATTCAGCACCCCTTAGGTATATTCACATGAATATCTCTGTTGTTCCATGCTAGCCATATGTATATTTAATTATTTTAATTTCTATATGTATATTTATTATATTATTGCAATATTCTACATCATCATATTAGCCTAACAGCATCTCACAATTATCTCTCTCTCTCTCTCTCTCTCTCTCTCTCTCTCTCTCTCTCTCTCTCTCTCTCTCTCTCTCTCTCTCTCTCTCTCTCTCTCTCTCTCTCTCTCTCTCTCTCTCTCTCTCTCTCTCTCTCTCTCTCCTCGCCTCTATATATATATATAGATATAGATGTAGAGATATATATATATCTCTATATATATAGATATATATATATATATAGATTTATAAGAATCTCTTGTGTCCATTTTATTTCATGCAGCAGGTTGGCAACATATACATTTCTTCTTTATCCCTCCCCTCCAATACCACACATAGCTCCGGGTGCGTGCATATTATAGCCCCCTTCTATATGCCGGTCCTAGTAGCACTATTACCATATGATATGGCTACATCTGTCCCCGATTTTCTGCTCTGTCCCCGAACTCAGCTAACACTCGGAAACTGATACGTGCAGCTCGTTCAGCATAGCGCTGCTGTTTACTGCTCCGCAATGTTAAAGGAGCACAGCACTACCATTTACTGCATCGCACACTCCGTAACAACACCTGTGTCATGCTGACATCACTAGTACAGTCTGCTTATCTACCCCATTTCGGAACTCATTGAAGAAGAATCGCCTGTGTTTACAGCACGTCGCGCACGTCACACAGACTCTGCATTAACAGGATCGTGAGCGGAGATGAATTACAGTATTCATCTAAGGCATATTCACACTTGTCTTCATGTTCTTCTCTGCACAGTGGGCTTCAATCTGTGGCCCTCCAGATGTTGCAAAACTACAACTGCCAGCATGCCCAGACAGTCAAAGGCTGTCTGGGCATGCTGGGAGTTGTAGTTTTGTAACTTCTAGCAGGCCACAGTGAAGATCACTCACCAAACAGGATAA
>NC_079192.1:344747620-344853029 GCF_029499605.1 Hyla sarda | reverse complement strand
CAACTCTTCCTGTGCCTGCCACCGCTGCTCCTGAGCTGCCTGCCACCCCTGCCTGCCGGGTAAAGACCCCTGTGCCACTTTCCACCCCCCTCCCCCCGCTCTGCCCGGACTTCTGTGGCTGGGCAGAGCAGGGAATCTAAACTTTAACCCCCTGCCCCCCTCCTGCCTTTGATCAGTCAGTCCTGACTGACCAATGGCAGGGGATAGGAGGAGGTGGCATTCCTGTCACCTTGCTCCTATCCTTTAGGATAGGCAGCCCCGTTCATTCTTATTTTCCGGGTGATCGGGTTACCAGAGACCCGATAAGCCCAGAGAAGCTGTGATTCGCCGGTCCAAAATGACAAGACGTTATGACAAGACCCCCCTAGGCAATGTGACGGGATGCCTGCTAATAGATATCAGCAGTCATCCCGGTCTGATCACCACCCGGCAAGCGGCAGTGACCGGAAATACGGAGGGCGTACACGTACACCCTCCGTCCTTAATTACCGGACGCGAGGGCATATCCATACGCGCCTCTGTCCCCAACAGGTTAAATATTAGTTATATTGTTGCGCACTATTCAATAAAAGTTGGAGCCTTTCCTTTGCACATTAACCAAGTGTGTCTGGGACTCCATTTTTGAGAGGGGATTGTGCCACTGGCACAATCCTGTTCTCCACGGATGTTATCCGCACATTGTTTGTAATTTGAGTGACCATGAAACCACTGAGAAGGACGCCATGGCCAGCTGACCTCCACTACGCCTGCGAGTTTATTTGCCTACAACGGTGTTGTGTCCGCAGCACAACAATATCTGGTAAGCAGAATTTAACACCTTAAAGGCCATCTGTGGCCGAAAACAACTTATCTCCTACATAAAAATGATATACATTTTGTTGGAGTCAAGGTTTACTGGCTTGTTTACAGGTTGGGAAGCTTCTTCTGCCAACCAACATCTAATTGTTGCTTTGCTTGTTCTGTATTAGCATGGTAGGGGGAGGTTACCAATGAGAACTGGATAGCAATGAAAGCTTCACAGTAGCGTACACACAAACACCTATTGTTTGAGTATTATACTTAGGTAATTTTTATATAGTTTTTTTTTAAACTGTCCAGTATCACTTTCTTTAGAAAATATAAAACTTCTTTGTTTCCAGATTCAAAGGTGCACTCCAGTGGAAAATATCTTTTTTTTTTTTTTTTTTTTTTTTTTTTAAATCAACTGGTGCCAGAAAGTTAGGCAGATTTGTAAATTACTTCTATTTAAAAATCTTAATCCTTCCAGTATTCATCAGCGCTGTATGCTCCAGAGTAAGTTGAGTTGTTTGTTTTTGTCTGACCACAGTGCTCTCTGCTGACACCTCTGTCCATGTCAGGGACTGTCCAGAGCCGGAGAGCTTTGCTATGGGGATTTGCTCCTGCTCTGGACAGTTCCTGACATGGACAGAGGTGTCAACAGAGAGCACTGTGGTCAGACAGAAAAGATATTCAAAAAGAAAGAAACTTCCTGTGGAGCATACAGCAGCTTTTTATATAGAAGTAATTTCCAAATCTGTTTAACTTTCTGGCACCAGTTGATTTAAAAAAATATATATCTATTCCACCGGAGTACCCCTTTAATATTGTACTGTTGGATAATGCTCAGTTGCTACAATTTGACAAATGTGTAACAAACAGTATGTAAAATGTGTCATCTGTATTTGGCAGGGAATTCTACCGTAAACTTGGATTAGATGTAATAATTATCTTTTTAATTTAAACATTTTTTCAGCTATCCGAAATCAAGCAACTGGAAAGTTCATTTTAATGATGAAAATGAGAGTCTTCAAGATTCAAAAGTATTTGTTGAAAATGGGCATTGAATGGGAATATCGGAATGATGACAACCGTGAAAACAGTTCAGACTATGGGGCCTTTGAAGAGCCCTATTGTAGTTCTTGTAAGTCCCTAAAAGTAAATGTCCTTATAATCTAGCACAGTGGTTCTCAACCTTTTTCGTGATTGTACCCCCAAAGGGTGAAAGTATGTCCGCGCGTACCCCCAGCGCGTAAATTAAAATTTATGCGCAAGGGGTATTTGTGGACAAAATAAGTCATAAAATTACTTATTTTCATAATGCGTGTGCTTACCTTTATACTAGCACGATACTTAATCCCCTTGTGCCATATTCCCCCCCTCCCTCTGATCCCCTTTTGCCATTAATCCCTTGTGCCAGTATTATCCAATATGGCAAAAGGGGATCAGAGGGGAGGGGGGAATAATGGCACAAAAGGATACAGATGAAGGGGGGGGGGGGGGATAATGGCACAAGGGGATAAAGATGAAGGGGGGAATAATGACACAAGGGGAATAAGATGGAAGGGTATAATCATCACCCCTCCATCTCAATCCCCTTGTGCCTTTATTATCCCACATGGCAAAAGGGGATCAGAGGGAGGGGGGAATAATGGCATAAGAGGATAAAGATGAAGGGGGGGAATAATGACACAAGGGATTTCAGATATTAAGATGGAGGGGTATAATCATCACCCCCCCCCCCCCCCTTTCCATCTTAATCCCCTTGTGCCATTATTAGCCGATATGACAAAAGGGGATCAGAGGGAGAGGGGGAAAAGTGGCACATACCCCCCCCCCCCTTTCCATCCTAATGCCCTTGTGCCATTATTCCCCGCCATTATTCCCCCCTCACTCTGATCTACTTTTGCCATTATCAGATAATGGCAAAATGGGATAAAAGGGAGAGGGGAATAATGGCATAAGGGCATTAAGATGGAGGGGGGGGAGGGATAATGGCAAAAGGGGATCTGAGGGAGGGGAAAATAATGGCACAGGGGGATTAAGATGGAGGAGGGGGGGGGGGGTGGATAATAATTACCCCCGCCCCTTCAACTTAATCCCCCTGTGCCATTATTCCCCCCTCCCTCTGATCCCATATTGCCATTATCCCTCAACCCCTCCCCATTCTTAATGCCCTTGTGTCATTATTTTTCTCTGCCAGAACTTACATGTAGCACATAGGTCAAAATAAGACAAGCTCAGAGTCCTTTCTAATAATGCTCGAAGTTTAGGGAATAAGGTCAATGAACTTTCCTTAATAATGACATCTGAAAATGTAGATTTAGTGGCTTTTAATGGGACATGGTTCAGTGAGAGTAATGACTGGGATATATCAATACCAGGGCACTCTTTATATAGGAAAGACAGAGAAGGCAAGAAAAATATGTGAAAAATAAAATCTGACCTAAGGCAAGCTATTGAGACCAACATTAGAGTTAGTTTGGGTTACATTGCAGTTTGGTACGGACCGTGTCACGCGTTAGCTCATCTTCAGGCCCTACGATATAGGGCCTGAGGAAGCGCTAACGCATGACACGATCCGTTGCCCGAAGGTCTGCCTGTCAGTCCGCTCTCCCCTCCACATGTAATCTTCACGGAACAAGAATAAAGAAATCCTGCTGCAGCAATACGGTCAGTGCTCCGTCTTTTTCTTCTCTGTATTTAAAACATCTTAATCTTTCCAGTACTTATCAGCTGCTGTATACTACAGTGGAAGTTCTTTTCGAGTTTTTCTGTCAAACCCCAGTGCTCTCTGCTGACACCTCTGTCCATGTCAGGAACTGTCCAGAGCAGGATAGGTTTGCTATGGGGAGTTTCTCCTGCACTGGACAGTTCCTGACATGTACAGAGGTGTCAGCAGAGAGCACTGTGGTCAGACTGAAAAGAAATTAAAAAAGAAAAGATCTACCTCTGTAGTATACAGCAGCTGACAAGGGAAGGATTAAGATGTTTCAATAGAAGTAATTTACAAATCTGTTTAAAAGGGGTACTCCACTGGAAAACTTATATATATATATATATATATATATATATATATATATATATATACATATAAATATATCTCAACTGGTGTCAGAAAGTTAAACAGATTTGTAAATAACTTCTATTTAAAAATATTAATCCTACCAGTGCTGTTATTACTAGTACTGCTATTATGGTCCACAGGAAGTTCTTTTCTTTTTGAATTTCCATTCTGTCTAACCACAGTGCTCTCTGCTGACACCTCTGTTCCTAAAATGGAGAGAGGTGTCAGCAGAGAGCACTGTGGTCAGACAGAAAGGACACCTGTACATGTCAGGAACTGTCCAGAGCAGGAGAAACTCCCCATAGGAAACTTCTCCTGCTCTGGACAGCTCCTGACATGGACAGAGGTGTCAGCAGAGAGCACTGTGGTCAGACAGAAAAACTCAAAAAGAAAAGAACTTCCACTGAAGTATACAGCAGCTGATAAATACTGGAAAGATTAAGATGTTTTAATTTACAAATCTGTTTAACTTTCTGGCACCAATTGATAAAAAAAAAAAAGTACCCCTTTAATCTTTCTGATGTGAATTGGAAAACTAAAATAGCTAGTTCTCCAGGAGTACACCTATTCTAAATTACTAATTCCCTACTGGGATTATTTCTACAAGTATTTGAAGAGCCAACCCGGAAGGAGGCCATTTTAGATTTCGTATTCACAAATGGGGATTTGGTATCTGACATAACTGTATGTGAAAGCTTGAGATCTATTGAATTAATCAATATTATCCAATCCCCTTTAGGGGAGGGAGCCCACTCTCTTTTGGGGAAAACACCTTAAACTAACCAACTCTAAAACTACAATTTGATACATCCATTAAAATGACCCCAATAGCAAATAGAAAGGGTTAAAATAATCAGGAGATGCACTGAATAGAATATTGATAATGCCCACTAGGTGGTGATATTAGATCACTCCCAGTTCATTTAATTCACCATAACCGTTAATATTCTCCGTGATGTACTTTAGGAATTGTAATATGAGCACAATAGGAGTGAGCATTGATCAGTGCACTGCCTGTATTAAAACACTTTTCCTTGCCCTGACTATTCACTAGACACGCTAGCTTTATCAAAGGGACATCAGGCACTGAGCGGCATCCCAAGGACATTTTTATAAATTCTTATTCCAGAATCATACAAAAGAGAACAGGGTGCGCGCCCCTGGATGGAACCTGATGGATGAGATAGTGAAGAGCCCAATCAAAACGCACTCACCTATGCTAGTTGTGCGAATGGAGGCACAACACTCAATGCGCTTGATCAGGAATCCTGTAATCGCGACTGCTGTGGCTCCCAGCGTCCAGGCGCAAATGTAGATAAAAGGAGATCCAAGAAAAGGGAGATGAATCGCGCTGCCACAAGAAGTATATATGGGTAAATTTATTGCACACAAAGGATCCATGCAACGCGTTCCAAAGCCGTTCCGGCTTTTTCGTCTGGCGTTATTCCAGAATCATATCCTGTGCGCGAGCTGTATCCAATCCACTGACATTACGTCAGTGATTGGCAGCGGTGTCAGGCGCATCTGTGATGACAGCTGTCATGCGCGCACCTCCATGCTTTGTTTACATTCTTCACTGCGTGGATTAACTCGTGCCTGTACAGAGGCAGTGGCTGTCCGGACCAGATTAAGGATAACTCTATTGTTAACATACCGCATGTGTGGGCACTTAGAATCTTGCTGGAGGTGGCTCTATTGTCTTCATAGGATAACATATATTCACCGAAACGATCGTTGGGGTGGCGTCACTCCTGCTCTGCTGCTATTACACTATATGCCCTGTTTTTTTTATATGCAGTGTTATGTCCATCTGTTTACTGCAATTTTAAAGGATTGGACTTCACATGCACTTTATTCATTGTTATTCCATTGTTTACACACATGAGCAGGTAGTGTCGCCCCTTTGTTTAGTCTCCCTCAGTGGACCTGTTCTCTCCCTTTCCCCCACATGTTTTTATCACTATGATATATGTATTTTAAATGGAGATATATAAACCAGAAGACATACACAAAAGAAATAATTACTTACAATGAGTATGATCATGATGGATGATTATGATGAAGAATGGGTAATGTGGACCATGGTTAATGGAGGGAGAGTGTGATCTTCGATGGTACCTAGGATATGATAACTGGAGAATTAATAACCAGAATATGAAATCTGTGACCTAACAGTTGAATAATGTATAGCTATTAATAACAAGAGACTATTGACAACAAGAGTCTGCACTCAGAATTTATGTATAACAATCATGATACATGTATGAAAGGGGTATTCCAGGAAAAAACTTTTTTATATATATCAACTGGCTCCAGAAAGATAAACAGATTTGTAAATTACTTGTATTAAAAAATCTTAATCCTTTCAGTACTTATGAGTTTCTGAAGTTAAGGTTGTTCTTTTCTGTCTAAGTGCTCTCTGATGACACCTGTCTCGGGAAATGCCCAGTTTAGAAGAGGTTTGCTATGGGGATTTGCTTCTAAACTGGGCATTTCCCGAGACAGGTGTCATCAGAGAGGACAGAAAAGAACAACCTTAACTTCATCAGCTCATAAGTACTGAAAGGATTAAGATTTTTTTTAATAGAAGTAATGTACAAATCTGTTTAACTTTCTGGAGCCAGTTGATATATAAAAAAAGTTTTTTCCTGGATAACCCCTTTAAGTAAACATATTATGGTGATGATAATTGTAATTAATTTTAATTTATACATGATTATACACAAACTAGCTAGATGTATTTACAAGAAACCCTATTATGGATATAGATTAGCCAACAGTCACTATATCTTTCATATTTGTTATATACATTTACATGTCTATCTTTTTATCCAAATTCAACATTTTATTCCAGCAAAGCAGAGAATGAGAATCCTTCATTTAGGCCCGAGGGATATTTGCTGTTAAGACAATAGATCCATCTTGCTCCTTCTTTAAGAAGAATCCTGTCAATAATCATGTATTAAGTAAAAAATATTTATGGAGAAGGTATATTAATTAGAATTATATATGATTGTATGATATTTGACAGATATCCTTCACGTCACGATCACACCCTATTGGTCCAGCTAAGACGCTAGAGAGAGTGTGATGGTGCAAGGGTTAAGGCCACCAGACCTCTGGGCATCCACTACTAGTCCCATCAAGTCACCAAACTAACCCTTAGATAAACGTGTTTCCACCAGAGTTGCCTTCAGAAAGGTGAGCTCATATATTTAGAGATCAAAGACCAGAGCTGATTAATTAAATATTTAATCTGATAAAAGGTATCACAGTGCTAAATATATACAAATACAGGAACAAATGACATACAGTTATAACAATATATAAAAGAGTTTAGCAAGGCAAGTTCAGAAAATAAAAGATGAAGTTCTTACGGCATGATGATATAGCAGTCCATGAGAGTGAGTTCCAGCTGTTCTTAGGATGCTCTTGTCAGCTTGTGCCACAGCCTTCAACACCCTGAGTTTAGCATTGTTAAATATTATATATCTGCCTTTTTGGAAGGAGACTCCATTCCTCCCTCCCCTCTGATCCCACCAGGGGGGCATCTCTGTTCCTGGCCCTCTTATCTGGTTGATTATATGATGGGACCAGAGTGCATGACTTCCTGCTGCTTCAAAAGAGCCTTTGACTTCAAAGGAGATGTAAACAAACAGCCAGACCCCCAATAAAATGCAATACACAAACCCACAGTCTGAATGACCTCCACCCGCAGGTCTTGGATAATGCCTCACACACAGTTATAATTTATAATACACATATAGGATTTTAATAATCAGGCCTTGGGCCTAACATCCTTATTGTAGCTTAATTAACTCTATTTTTTTTTTATATATGCATTCTTTAATAACACAGTATATACTTTATTATGGTAGTTTATAATATTCACAGTTATTATAATAGATGTTGACATTGGTTGACATACTGTATATGACCTCTGAATGCGTTAAAATTTATTGTGCATCTATGTGAATAACATAAGTCTGGTTATTCATTGTTCCATCTTATATCCTTTAAAATAATAATTTATTTATTACTCTTGAAAACTATTGGCCACTCATCCATTACCCTTTCAACAATTGTCAATATTGGCATTGATAAAATAATTGCCAAATATCAGGTAGTTTGTATTATATCTGTATACATTAATGATAGGACATTCATAACATTAGTTTTGTATATAAATATGAGTAAATATGAGTGTTAAGTACCTACATTATCCTATGAAGACAATAGAGCCATCTCACGCATGCGCTATGTTAACAATAGAGTTATCTTTAATCTGGTACGGATTGTCGCTTCCTCTGCACAGGCGCACCTTAATCCACGCATTGAAGAATGTAAACAAAGCACGGAGCGGGGGCATAGCAGCTCTCGGAAGCGCACTATAACAGACACGCCCGATACCACTGCCAACAACTGATGTAATGTCAGTGGATTCGATCAGGGCTGCCATCAGAAATTCCGGGGCCCCTCACACAGCTCAAGGCCTACACAACCCCCCCCCCCCCCGGGCCGGCCCCCAATATTATTTTATTTTCTAATTATAGATTTCTAATTAGATTTCAGCATAGTGCGGTGCTGTATAACACTGTGCTATTAAAGGATTTGTCTGGTAAAAAATAACTTATCCCCTATCCAAGGAAAAGTTATAGAACACAGGGGGTCCGTGCATTGGGCCCCCGCTATCTCTTGCATGCTTTACCCTGCACAGAGTGCCGGCCGACAGGCCCCTCCATGTACCCCATAGAGATACATGGAGGGGGTGTGCCAGCCGCGGCTTCCTGCGGGGTACAGACGTCAGCTTCCAGCAAACTGCCAGGGCCTGTGCTTGGACCCCCCTGCGATCTATAACTTATCCCCTATCCTTGTATAGTGGATAAGTTATTTTTCACCAGACTACTCCTTTAAAAGAGGGGCCTTTCCAAACTATATGGAAGCAACTATTAACAGAGGGGCCTACCCAAACTATATAGGGGCTCCATATAGTTTGGGTAGAACCCTCTGTTAATGGTTGCCCCCATATTTGTGGTAGGCCCCTCTGTTAATATTTCCCCCCTTAGTTGTGGTAGGCCTGGGATCCTCTATATGGGCTGGGGTACAATTTGCCACTATATAGTTTTGTACGCCCTTTTCTGCTGTTAACCGTTGCCCCCAATGCTGTATCAATGCGCAGCGGCCGTGCGCAGGGGTCTAGCTAGAAAACACAGGGCCCTGATGCAAAAAATTACCTGACATCCGGACATCATTGGCTCCTCACATTGTCAGCAGATCCTCATCCTCTACATCATGAAGACAGGAATCATTATAGCCTCGCCAGAAAGTGTACCCTAAATAAAATAATGCCCCACACTGTACCCGGAATATAATACTGCTATACACTGTACCCACTAAATATAATCCTACCACACACTGTACCCTGAATATAATACGTGTATAGAAAGACAGAGCAAAAACAGAGATAAGTGTTTGGTAAAAAATTAAAATAAAAAAAAATAAAAAAAGACCACTGTGACACCCTCCTTGATAAGTAATATCCCCTAAAACTAATCTGACTCCGAATACAAACATGAATCAACAAGCAAAAGCCAAAGGAGTCATTTGTACCAATATAAAAACATAATTTTTTATTGATATACATTAAAATCAAACACACATATAAAGGGAGACAATGCATCAAAAAATGCAGCAACACCAGGTACCCTGCAACCACGATGACAATCAAGGGGTATAGCACATAAGATGGTAATAAATAAAGTAAATGAACACAAGCACCAATCTACATAAGAAGAGTATAATATATAGATACAACAATTCTGCAAACAGTATATATATATATATATATATATATATATATATATATATATATATAAAGTGCTGTGTACTGACATATATACTACAATATTTTTAGATATAATTGAAAGATAATGTGGTGCTTTTTTGTCATTATTCTATATTTTTTAGTGGTTAATAGAACTTGTCACCTTCTATTTCTATTCTTGATATTAGTTTTCACCCTTTATAATAAACCATAATGATATTTTTCAGACCCTTTGTGCAATGTGTTCTGTCATGTTCAATATATTGAGGTTAATCCTGCTCTGTAGAAGCCCTGTTTTATTTCTAGCATATTCTCAGTCCATACAGTCAATTTAATAACAATGACAAGGTCTAGTTTTTTCCTGTATCAAGATGTAAGCTATAAGAGGAGTTGGGATGGCTAAACCTTGGTTCTTGCTGTATTGGGGAACGCCCCCTCCACACATGAGCCTAACTTAGATATTACAAAAAAAAGGCTCCCTATGCAGTAACCATTGACTTTATAGTATTAAAATCTTTTTTTCTTCTACTTATGCAAATGCATCCTCTTTGTATTACAGGTAATTCCTCATGGAAGTGTTAAAATTTCATTGTCTTATAAGTACATGATACATGAAGATTCCTTAAATGTAGGTAACAACTATGTTGTGGAAGAGGATGTGGTTGAGTATGAATGGGCTTTGAAGAAATGGTCCCATTGTTCTAAACCGTGTGGAGGAGGTAATGAACCTGTATATCTGATTTTTTTTGGAACAGCCAAATATAGTATTTAATACATTCCAGTAATTAAGCTCACAGAAATAGCACCTTTGTGTGTAGCGGATTATAGTGTAAATTGTACATGCTTTTACAGACATACAAGGGTTTGATATATATTTTCACTGTATTACTGACTTGTGGAAGTCTCAGCTACCCATTCCTAAACTCTGTATATACTGTAGAAGTTATGCTGAATCTTTTTCTTGTAAATTCTCCTCAGTAAAATAATTAAATATCTGTATGTATGCTTGCTTTTACAAAGCTAAACCATTATATGCATAGCATAGAAATGTTAGGATAAAATAGTCCATCAGATTTAACTTACTACTATATGTTTTCTGGGAGTTTAACCCCTTAAAATGAATCAATATCTTATTGCTGCTTGCCTTCTCCTCCATTTGAATTACGTCTCTGTGCTGTGTGCATTGGTGGACAGAAATGCCCCTTGAGGCGATAACCCTGCCATGGTCAAAACACTGTTTCCACCTCTCCCATAGAGATGAATGAAGGGGGCGCGTTTCGACCAGTTGACATGCTGTAGGGGAGATCACGTGGGTCCTGTAGGGGAGATCGCGTGGGTCAAAAAATGTTAGCTGTGAAAGTGCTGACATAAATCAAATGTATGACATCTGCAATTTTGGACTTTATTTATCTACGTTTACAATGTTTGGATCATTAGCATTTTATTTGTATAGTTTGGATATTTCTACCTATGGCCATACCAAATATGTTTATATATTTTACGTTTCTTTTATTTGTAAAGTGGGAAAGAGGGGAATTTATTTATTTTTGTATTTATTTATTTTTAGGGTAGGGGCTTATTCACATTTATTAAAACTCGGGTGCTGGGAGTTGTAGCTGTGTACCATACAGAGAGAAACATGTTAGGGAAGCATTCCCCAACCTATGACTCACAAACTCCCACCATGTGCTCACTGTCAGGGCATGCTGGGAGTTGTAGTTTTGTACCATATAGGTATTTTTTTTTTTTCTTTTACAGCTTAATTTGTTGTGTTGGAAATGTGTACGTGCACCAAATGTATTACATAGTGCAGGGCATTTTTTTCTTAGTTTTTTTTACCACTCTTATTTACACGGCAGACTTTCCGCATGTGAAATTTCGCTCAGATTCCATATGCGGATTCCACCTCAAATTAAAGCCCAATAGACTTCTATGGGATTCTCCCATTTACACTTCAGAATTTACGCATATGGATTCTGCGCCAATTCTGCACAAACTCCGCACAAGACAGAAACCACCCAAATTAATGCGGATGCTGAATTGGTGCCAAAATTCTGCCGTGTGAATAGACCCTTAAAGAGGTATTCCAGGAAAAACCTTTTTTTTATATCAACTGGCTCCAGAAAGTTAAACAGATTTGTAAATTACTTCTATTAAAAAATCTTAATCCTTTCAGTACTTATGAGCTTCTGAAGTAAAGGTTGTTCTTTTCTGTCTAAGTCCTCTCTGATGACACGTGTCTCGGGAACCGCCCAGTTTAGAAGCAAATCCCCATAGCAAACCTCTTCTAAACTGGGCGTATCCCGAGACAGGTGTCATCAGAGAGGACTTAGACAGAAAAGAACAACCTTAACTTCAGAAGCTCATAAGTACTGAAAGGATTAAGATTTTTTTATAGAAGTAATTTACAAATCTGTTTAACTTTCTGGAGCCAGTTGATATATATAAAAAAAGTTTTTTCCTGGAATACCCCTTTAATGTACTAACCCTTTTTGTATGCAGAGGACTACTTTGGATTCGATGGATTACGTCTATGACCAGCATATATTTTTTTGGCTTAGCATTAGCCTAAAAACAGCGCTAACCCCCAATTATTAACCCGGTACCCACTGCCACATGAGTACTGGGAAGAGCCGGTGCCAACAGGCCTTGAACATCAAAAATGGCGCTCCTGGGCCTAAGCAATAACAAGCTGGTGTTACTTAGACTGGGGAGGGTCGGTGACTATGGATTAGCGAATCAAATCTGATGAATCCGAATTAATTACAAATTTCAGGAAATTTTTTATTTGTAATGAATGTGAATATCGCCGCAATTTGATCGCGTGAATTGCTTCATTAAACTCCATTAAGTGAGGGCCATGGGGCAAGGAATCCTCGGAAGGTGGGAACAAGGGTCGGCCAGCCACCCCTGTGATGTCACAGCCCTATATAATCGCAGTTCCCACGGTCGGACTCTGACAATATACTGTAGTATTTTAAACCAACAAACTGAATGTAGGTATTAGCCCCTACTACTGATAGAACAAGCCAATGCGTTTCTGTCTAGTTAGTATAGTACGCAAACCAGACTTCATCAGGGGTAAATATAAAGCAAAAATAGTTCAGTGTGATTATACTCAATACAGCATACAGAAACCAGCAGCCTATTGGCCACGTCAGGAATAGTTGAGTCAACAAACAATAAAGCCGTGGTTGCCCTTAGCAACCAAACTTCTTCCACAAAATAGTCAGCGTGCTATTGGTGCAAGACCTGCATGCCTATGCACCAAAAGTTATTCCAAAGCAAATAAGATTATGGCCATAACCCATAGCAACCATCATGTCGCCCATGGCATTTATCACAGCCCTTTAATATTATACATTTATACACATAACCCCGCAGGTATAATAACCAGCTTAATGGACAATGCCTAATATATAGGGGTGGCAGAAAGCAAACAAATGTTGACTCTTCCTGATCCTCCACTGTGAAAGGGGTCCAACAGTGGATAGGATAGGGCCAAGATACAGTGCTGCTAGTGTATAATAGGTGCCTGGTATAATCCTGCAGTGGCAGGAAAGCCTGTCCGGTGTTGGGGTGTATGTGTATACTATCACCATTAAAGAAAGCAATATAATTGCAGTTCCCACGGTCGGACTCTGACAATATACTGCAGTATTTTAAGCCAACAAACTGGAACCTCTCTGTGACCTTATATAGCCTCCAATAAGAGTTGTTTAATAATATTATTTTTATTATTTTGTATATAATTACACCACTTATCTTATTCCTTGTCCCCAATGGCCCCTGGGGTGGACTCTTCCTTATTTTTCTATATTAGATATTAGGGTTGTCTTTTACCCAATTGTAATATATGTGTGTGTGTGTATATATATATATATGCATGTGCAGGGGTGTGGAAATTTTATAAAAAAAATAAAATACTTGTCCCTCATGACTATCCACTTGTACGGGTCAATTTTCGCTTTTACGCTCTGATTTTTTCCTCCTCGCCCTATAATAGCCATAACTACCTACTATAATGATACCTTTTTAATTTTTGAATAACATATTCTCTGAACCAAAATATATATGTGTATATGTATATATATATATATATATATATTAGGTGAAGTGAAATTGAAATAGTAAAAGATAATTTAGCAGATTTGGTGGTTTTCTTTTCTACGCCATTTACCTTGTGGTCAGATAAGATGTTAGTTTCACACTTTAGGCCGCCTGATTACAGTAGTACCAGATTTTTATAGTTTACGTCATGTTTTACTAATTTTAAAAAAAATCTGAACTTGTAGCTTTTTTTCCCCCCGCATACCAGGCTGTATGAGGGCTAATTTTTTGCGCCATAATCTGTTTTTTGTATCGGTACCATTTTGTTATTGATCTGACTTTTGAATAGTTTTTTTTACTTTTTTTTTCTGGGATATTATAAAAATTGCAAATCTGTGGTTTGGTATTTTTTTTACATTTACCGTATGGTACGTAGTATCAGGAAGGGGAAGTGTGTTTAAAAGGAAAGGAAACAGAATAGTTGGGGCTGTCCCTGGGAAACAGCATGTTGCTGTAGGGGGAGACACTTGGACCCTGCTAAGGAAGCACACAGCTGGAATCTGTGAGTGGTCCAAGAAGTGGTGCGAACTGCGAGTAACAGGTTGGCAGAGTCATATGTTTAATTGGTAGCTCACCAGTTCGTAGTCAGGGCATGCTGATATGTGTAGTCAGTGACCAGACGGTCTAGGACTTTACTTTTGTTCCTGTTTATGTTTTGTTTTACCTGCAACCTGTGGAAATAAAGCTGGCGAGGAGCCAGACTTGTATGCGGAACTGTGGTCTGTGGTGTTATTGTGAGGAGCGTGTCTCGTGGCAAGTGACCAGGACGATCCCAGAGCTAATCCCCAAGACAGTTCGTCACATTTTGGTGGAGGATGTGGGCACGCTGTTGCTAAGGGCAACCCATTGCCAAGGGCAACCAATGGGCGAGTTGGAGAGGAGCCGTTGCTAGGAGCAACCCCCTGCAAGATTGCAAGTCGGACAAGCCCAGCAGAGGAGTTCAAGCACAGGATGGTGTCTGTGGAGGAGCGTTGCTAGGGGCAACGGATCAAGTTTTTTTTTTCTGGAGAAAGGACATCGGAAGGCCATTGCGGGGGGGGCAACCAACGTGGGCCACAACCGGTATTCGCCAGGATGAAGCAGAGGTCCCGTGAGTTGTTGGTGGGCGGAATCCCACTGTGGGTGGACTTGGATTGTTGCCAGACTGTATCTCGGATTATGCCAGAAATAATTATCTTTGTGAAGTCCCGCCCGGAGCCGGGTAAGACTGTTCAAATTACCTTTGATACATGTTTTGGGACAGTAAGCCATATGATGGAGGTATGTGCGGAACTTACAGTTGAAATTGTACTGGGCAGAGACTTTCCGTATTTCTGGCAGCTGTGGGATGCCGAGAGTGCACCTGAGAGTTTGCACACAAAGGTTCTGGAAGTAGTGAGGACTGGGGGGTCTCTACTGGACTGTGTGAATGGTGCTGTATATTGTGAACCCATGCAGGCTGATAATGTTTTTCTTGAAACACTTATGTTAATGTATTCTGATGTAAAGAGTAGTGAGTGTTCCCACCTCTAGCAGGACAAAAGAAAACCTGTGTGAGCTGGAAATAGAAGGTAAAAAGATGATGGTTTTGTTAGATCCAAAATGTGTAATAAGTCTGGTAAAGACCAGCTGCAGAAAGCCAGACCCAGCTGTAATGTTTATACAAGCCGGTATTTGGGGTTACAAAACAGTTAATGTGTGTATTTCTACTCCCTATGGTACCATAAGTCATAAGGTTGCAATTGAGCCTACCTTAGAGTATGAAGTAGTGCTGGTGAAGGATTTACCATTTTTTCAGCAGTTGTGGCAAGATAGTCAGGTGACTAGAGCAGGAACACCTGATAGGCTCACAACACTTAATTTACACCACGTAGCAGGGGACAGTAACTCCGCAGAGGCTGAGGACGGGGAGTGTCAGCAGACCCTAGGAATATCTCAGGTGGGAGTGTGCCAGACCACTAGGGGAGCTGAAGAACAGTCCGCCTGTCAGGGAAACAATGGTATAAGCAGGAGACCGGGACCCCGATGGGTACCCCGGTCTCATGTACTTATGCCAACTTGTTTCTGGGAATTTTAGAAAATACATATGTATACAGCAATGACAATCCGTTTCTCCACCAAATTAAATCATACCACAGATACGTGGATATCATCATAATTACATGGCAAGGGACAGAACCAGAGTTTAACCAATTTGTTGCTTATTTAAATAACAACACAATAAATATGCAATTCACTAGTCTCTATCGAGGAGATAGCTTGGAATTCCTCGATCTGAAACTGATCAATAAGGAAGGATCTATAGTCACAGAAAGCTATAGAAAACCTGTTGCCAGGAATACACTGTTACACTTTAACAGCTCACATAAGCATAGCGTTAAACACAATATCCCCTATGGACAATTTGTCAGATTAAAACGCAATAATAGTGATGAGACTACTTTTAAAAAGAAAGCAGAGGAATTAGAAAATAGGTTCAGACAGCGCGCCTACCCAGAATATATCATTAAAAAAGTTAGGGAGAAAGCAGATAATCTGAATAGAGCAGAGTTTTTAAAAGATAAAAAAAACACAAAACAAAGAAGTAGCAACAAGGGAGAGATTCACATTTGTATTCCAGAACTCACCAATGAACTCCATAGTGGAAAGAGCAATCAGGAAAAATTGGTTTCTGATCGAGGCAGATGAAGATCTGAAAGAGATAGCTAAACATAAACCTCGTATAACATATAAAAGAAACATCACCATAGGAGACACCATTAATAAAGGCAGAACGAACAGTAGAAAACCACCGGAGAATAATACATGGCTAAGTGAGATTACACCGAAAGGCAATTATAAATGTAAAAATTGCAATCAATGTAAATATAGCCACTAAACTAAATATATAAGACTGGGACCCGTACAACACACAATACAGGACCTTATTACCTGTCGCACCAAAAATGTTATTTATGCTCTCCTATGTCCCTGCGACTTCTTTTACATAGGACAGACAAAACGCCAACTCCAGATATGTATAAGGGAACATATATATGCAATACGTACTGGGAGACCAGGCGCATCACGTCTCCAAGCCCATGTAAAAGAAGCTCATGGTAATGGTAATGTTTATATACCTCTGTAGTAGTTAAATTATTTAAAATTCTATATGCTGCAGCCTTAAATTCAGTGGCTCTACTGAGATAGTTACTATGAGCGCTTGTACGTATGTATGCTTCTTGTTTTACTGGCTCCGATCTTATAGGTAGCGTTTCTAAGTCCCAAATATAAATCAGCTGGTACTAATCCTTTGACATGGTACAGGCGGAGCTCCCCGTCACCACTGTGTATTCCCGGTGCCTCTAGCTCTGGCTGTGAGACGCGCCCACAATGGGCATCATGTGGGATGCGTTCACGTGACGGAAACCCGGAAGCCTGCCTGTACTTAAGACGCCAAGGCGCACAAACACGTGTGCTTCCCGACACCGGACGGGCTTTCCTGCCACTGCAGGATTACACCAGGCACCTTTTATACACTAGTAAGTACTTTCCTTTCGTTTGGTCAGGCAGTGTTTTCTGTTCCTTCTGTCTGACTAGGGATGAATATTCATATTTAAGTGACTATTCCCTCGTCTTCTTGTTGTAGGCAGCACTGTATCTTGGCCCTATCCTATCCACTGTGAGTACTATTATGCATATACATCAGGAAGGGGTAAGTCTCCTAGCTTTGCATCCTAAGGGACAATTCTGTAATTTTTTTTTACAGGTTGGACCCCTTTCACAGTGGAGGATCAGGAAGAGTCAACATTTGTTTGCTTTCTGACACCCCTATATATTAGGCATTGTCCATTAAGCTGGTTATTATACCTGCGGGGTTATGTGTATAAATGTATAATATTAAAGGGCTGTGATAAATGCCATGGGCGACATGATGGTTGCTATGGGTTACGGCCATAATCTTATTTGCTTTGGAATAACTTTTCAAGGTCTTGCACCAATAGCACGCTGACTCTATTTTGTGGAAGAAGTTTGGTTGCTAAGGGCAACCACGGCTTTATTGTTTGTTGACTCAACTATTCCTGACGTGGCCAATAGGCTGCTGGTTTCTGTATGCTATATTGAGTATAATCAAACTGAACTATTTTTGCTTTATATTTACACCTGATGAAATCTGGTTTGCGTACTATACTAACTAGACAGAAACGTGTTGGCTTGTTCTATCAGTAGTAGGGGCTAATACCTACATTCCGTTTGTTGGTTTAAAATACTACAGTATATTGTCAGAGTCCGACCATGGGAACTGCAATTATATTGCTTTTTTTAATGGTGATAGTATACATATACACTGATTCTATATATGGTGTTAATTTATTTTATTAATACATATTAAAAGTTAAGTTTTAAGGCACCAATCTTCACAATTATTAATAGTTTGGTTGCGATAGGGTTATATCTTGGGTTACGTAGAGCCAAATTTCTTTACGTCAATTCTATAGCCCTATATAATCGGCAGCCATCTTGCGGCCAGTCACATCAGTATTCAGTATATCAGAGAGAGAGGGACCGACAGCAGTGTGTGTTGCACAGAAAAGCATTTTTACATCACCGATTCACCTCCCAGTCACATCAGCATTCTATTGCAGAGAGAGAAGGACAGAGAGCAGTGTGTAGCACAGAAAAACTTTTTTACAGCAGCGATTCACCTCAAGCCCAAATCCGGCCTAGAAGCACTGATAGGGAAGGGATTGAGAGAGAGTGAGTGCAATTTTAGGTGTGCTGCAGCACTGGTGTGTACAACAATTGAAAAGCTAATAGTAGCCAGCCAGTTAGGCTGAGCAGAGCACTAAAAGTGTATTGTCCTCTATTAAAGGGGTTATCCACCATAAGGTAATTCTGGTACGTACCTGCCAGACAGTAATGGATATGCTTAGGAAGGATCTGTGCTCTTGGGGCTAAATGGCTATGTTGTGAGATTAACATAACACTGTGGCTAGCTTTTTGTAAACTGGTATTTCCTGTTTGTTTCCTTTTTTTGCCTACAAATTCAATAATTCCATTTTCCTTCCTCCCACACATCAGCCACCCCACCCATTGAAACATAAATGAGCTGCAACCATTCAAAATACTTGTGGTTTTCAATCAGGGTGCCTGCAGCTGTTGCATTAGTTGCAGATTGATCTCTCTCCCACCAAGCGATCCCTCCACCCATTGAAGCAGACAGGCTCCCTGTCATCAGCTAACTAGTGAGTCAGGTCTCAGACGCATTGCAACCTGGGAAAAATCTGAGACAACAGACATTTTGTATGCTGTTAAAATAAATATTGGGGTGAAAATCACAGAAGAATTGTAAGAAAACCATCACACACAGGTACAGACACTATATTATAAACTACACTAACTTTGCAGCCCCTGTAGCAT
Source organism: Hyla sarda (assembly GCF_029499605.1). Taxonomy (NCBI): domain Eukaryota; kingdom Metazoa; phylum Chordata; class Amphibia; order Anura; family Hylidae; genus Hyla; species Hyla sarda. The sequence continues at coordinate 344,833,872 of NC_079192.1, read as the reverse complement.
AGCCAAATAAAAATGAATTCCTGCAATACCCCTTTAAGTGTAACCTGTGCGTACATATAAGTGGTGTACCATTTTTTTCCTATTAAAATCTTAAGGGCCTAGTTACTGTGAAAGGCCAGGCAAAAGTACACACCTGCTGGTGTTGTAGACAAATACTGTATTAAGCGTACTGGAGCGCATTGTCCTCCCTCCATAAGTGCACACCACATACGTACATCTAAGTGGTGTACCATTTTCTTCCTGTTAAAGTCTTAAGGGCCTAGATACTGTGGAAGGCCCGCCAAAAGTACACACCTGCTTGTGTTGTAAACAAATACTGTTTTAGCCCCTGAGGAACTTTTTCACCTTAACTTCTTCAGTACGTAGGGCGTATGCATACGCCCTGCATCCCGAGTCCTTAAGGATGTAGGGCGTATGCATACGCCCGTGGGAATTCTGGTCCCCACCGCTAGCCGGTTGGGGACCGGACCGGGATGCCTGCTCAAATCATTCAGCAGGCACATCGCCAAGGGGGTGGTCCTGAGACAACCCCCCCCCCCCCATGTCGGCGATCGGAGAAAATCGCATGTCAATTCAGACATGCAATTTTCTCCTATTCCGGGCTGATTGGGTCTCTGGTGACCCGATCACCCGAAAAAAAGGGATGATCGGAGCTGTCAGTGACAGCCCCGATCATCCTGAGGGATAGGAGCAAGGTTGCAGAGCTGCGATCTCCTCCTATCCCCTGCCATAAGTCAGAAATGAGTTCTGACCAATGGCAGTGCACGACAGGGGGTTGCCATGGAAACCCCCCTGCTCTGCCCACCCCTAAATGTCGGGCAGAGTGGGGGAGAAGATGGCAGTCGATACCTGTAAAGAAGATGCCGTGGGGATCGCCGATCATCGGTGGAGACAGCGGAGATCAGCGGCGCAGGTAGGGAAGCAACGGGGGGGGGGGGGGAGGGTAAGGAAGGTGGCAGTAAAGCGATATTTACTGCTGCCCTTCTATTGGTTGCCAAACTGCAACTCCCAGCATGCCCAGACAGCCAAAGGCCAACATAAAGTAGACATATTGTATTTGTGAATCAATATAACATTTATCTGGAATATCAATTTTCCTTACAACCAGAGAGCTTTAAAGCTAGAAAAATGCAAAATTTTCAAAATTTTCATGAAATTTTGGGATTTTTCACCAAGAAAGGATGCAAGTAACGACGAAAATTTACCACTAACATAAAGTAGAATATGTCACGAAAAAACAATGTCAGAATAATCAGTAAAAGCATCTCAGAGTTATTAATGCATAAAGTGACAGTGGTCAGAATTGCAAAAAAGGGCTGCGTCCTAAGGTGAAAATGAGCTGCGTCCTTAAAGGGGTCCTCCACCCCTAAACATCTTATCCCCTATACAAAGGATAGGGGATAAGATGTCAGATCGCCGGGGTCCCGCTGCTGGGGACCCCGGGGATCGCCGCTGCGGCACTGCGCTATCATTATTGCACAGAGCAAGTTTGCTGTGCACGTAATGACGGGCAATACAGGGGCCGTGAAGTCACGAGACGCTGCTCCGTCCCCTGTGTCGCCCGTCATTACGCACAGAGTGAACTCGCGGTGCCACAGCCAGCGATCCCGGGGTCCCCAGCAGCGGGACCCAGGTGATCTGACATCTTATCCCCTATCCTTTGGATAGGGTATAAGATGTCTAGGGGCGGAGTACCCCTTTAACTCCTTAAGGACGTAGGGCATTGGGATAGCCGCTATGGCACCGCGAGTTCGGTCTGTGCGTAATGACGGGCGATACAGGGGACATTGCAATGTTCCGATCAGCTGGGACGCAGGCGGAGGTCTCCTTACCTGACTCCGCGGCGTCCGATCGTCGATTGATTGCTCCAAGCCTGAGCTACAGGCTTGAGCATTCAAGCCCCTATCTGACTGATCCGTGCAAAGTTATGGCTTTGCAGGGATCAGCATAGGAGATCAGTGTGTGCAGTGCTATAGCTCCCTATGGGAGCTATGTAACTGCAAAAATAAAGTGAAAAAAAAAGTTAACAAAGGTCATTTAACCCCTTCCCTAATAAAAGTTTGAATCACCCCCCTTTTCCCATAAAAAAAACTAGTGTAAATAAAAATAAACATATGTGGTATCGCCGCGTGCGAAAATGTACGAACTATAAAAATATATAGTTAATTAAATCGCACGGTCAATGGCGTGCGCGCAAAAAAATTCCAAAGTCCAAAATAGTGTATTATTGGTCACTTTTTATATCATGAAAAAATGAATAATAAGTGATCAAAAAGTCCAATCAATACAAAAATGGTACCGATAAAAACTTCAGAACACAGTCCTCATACCGGCCCGTACGCGGAAAAAGTTATAGGGGTTAGAAGATGAGAATTTTTAACATATAAATTTTCCTGCATGTAGTTATGATTTTTTCCGAAGTATGACAATATCCAACCTAATAAGTAGGGTATCATTTTAACCATATGGACCTACAAAATAAAGATAAGGTGTTATTTTTACCGAAAAATGCACTGTGTAGAAACGGAAGCCCCCAAAATTGACAAAATGAAATTTTTTCTTCAATTTTGTCGCACAATGAATTTTTTTTCCGTTTCGCCGTGGATTTTTGGGATTTTTGTCACTGCATAGTAGAATTGGTGGCGCAAAAAATAATCCATCATATGGAATTTTATGTGCAAAATTGAAAGCGTTATGATTTTTTTGAAGGTGATGAGGAAAAAATGAAAATGCAAAAACTGAAAAACCCTGCGTCCTTAAGGGGTTAAGGGCTCAGCCCTTTTTTGCAATTCTGACCACTGTCACTTTGTGCATTAATAACACTGAGATGTTTTTACCTTTTATTCTGATTCCGAGATCTTTTAGTTTTTTCGTGACATATTCTACTTTAACATAATGGTAAACTTTCGTTTTTACTTGCATCCTTTCTTGGTGAAAAATCCCCAAATTTTATGAAAATTTTGAAAATTTAGCATTTTCTAACTTTGAACTTTCTGCTTGTAAGGAAAATGGACATTCCAAAAAAAATTATATATTGATTCAAAAATACAATATGTCCACTTTATGTTGGTATCATAAATTTGACATGTTTTTACTTTTTGAAGACATCAGAGGGCTTCAAAGTATAGCAGCAATTTCAAAATTTTTCAAGAAAAATTCTAAATCTGAATTTTTCAGTGACCAGTTAAGTTTGAGGTGGATTTGAGGGGCCTTTCTGTGAGAAATATCCCATAAATTACCCCATTATAGAAACTGCACCCCTCAAAGTATTCAAAATGACATTCAGAAAGTTTAACCTTTTAGGTATTTTACGCTCATTTTTACGCATTCATTTTTTAAGCTCGCATGTTCTTGTAGAGCCATTTTTTTTGAATTTTTACAAGGGGTAAAAGGAGAATCCCCCAAAAATTTGTAACCCAATTTCTCTCGAGTAAGGAAATACCTCATATGTGGATGTAAAGTGGTCTGTGGGTGCATTAGAGGGCTTAGAAGGGATGGGATTTTGGAAAGTGAATTTTGCTGAAATGTTTTTTGGGAGGCATGTCACACTTAGGAAGCCCTATGGTGCCGAAACAGCAAAAAAAAAAAAAAAAACTCACATGGCATACTATTTTTGAAACTAAACCCCTCAAGGAACTTAACAAGGGATACAGTGAGCCTTAACACCCCACAGGTGTTTAACGACTTTTTGGTAAAGTTGGATGTGTAAATGATTTTTTTTTTCACTAAAATGCAGTTTTTCCCCCAAAATTTAATATTTTTAGGGTACGTTCCCACACGGCGTATTTGCTGCTGCGTTTTTTATTTTCCCTGTGTAAGTCAATGTGTAGGAAAATACGCAGCACCAAATACGCAGCAAAATACGCCACGTGGGAATGCAACCTTACAAGGGGTAATAGGAGAAAATACCCCCCAAAATTTGTAACACCATTTCCTCCGAGTATGGAAATACCCATATGTGGATGTAAAGTGCTCTGCGGGCAAACTACAATGCTCAGAAGATAAGGAGCACCAATAAGCTTTTGGAGAGAGAATTTGTTTGGAATGGAAGTCGAGTGCCATGTGCGTTTACAAAGCTCCCATGGTCCCAGAACAGTGGACCCCCCCACTGGTGACCCCATTTTGGAAACTACACCCCTCACAGAATTAAATAAGGGGTGCAGTGAGCATTTACACCCCACTGGCGTTTGACAGAACATGCATTTTTTCATTTTCACGGACCACTGTTCCAAAAATCTAATAGTGTAAAAAGTGGAGGCAGTCCTGCTAGGCTAGGTCAGAGTAAGAGATATAAGGTCAAAAATTAGAAGAAAGAGAGAGAAAAAAAGAAAATGTGTCTAAAATAGCATAAAATGATAACATTTATTTGGAAAAATGATGTGAGGTCTGCGGCAGGGCCCTTGTCGCAGACTGGTCACTAGATAAAATGGTTACAATGGTATAAAATGCTAAAAATATAAAATATACAGTCTTCCTGAACCTTCACCTTTAAAAAAGGGGACGCAGTTCCCCGAAACACGTCTGGTGTTAAGACTACCCTGCACATCATCTGAGACAATCGTTACCGCATTGCCGGTCCTCACCTACTCTCTCACCTGCTCCCCGTGCCGTTGGGGTAGAGAGGATACCTCCAGCATTGCCATACGCTGCTACGACTGCTAGGCTTCACAGCGCTGCCACACGCTGCTTCCCAGCCATCATCTCCGGCCCCCAGCACCGGATCATATCACCCCTCCTACATTTCTCCCGTGCCGCCGGGACAGAGGGACGTGTATCCGGATCGCAAGCACAGCTGCACTCACCTGACTGTGCACACTGTAGCCGGTAAGAGGCACTAAGTGCCTGAACTGTATAGCGATTGCCCTCTTGCATTCAGTCCCCATGCCGTCGGGGTAGAGGAGGCATCGTCTGTATCTCTGCACCTAAAAACGTTTATAGTGGGCCCCAATCTGGGAGGCTCCAGAGCTACCGAAAATTTGCCTTATTGGATTATCAACTTTTTTGCTATGTACTTTCATCTGGATTAATCCTGGCTCCCATAATATGACTTTACAGTATAACTAAACAGATACTGTTTGCACTGTCCCATTGCCCCACTTTCATTGTCTCATTGTCCAATTGTTGAAGTGCAATACCACTGTGCATATTTTATATTTTTAGCATTTTATACCATTGTAACCATTTTATCTAGTGACCATTTTATCTAGTGATATAAGGTCAAAAATAAGAAGAAAGAGAGAGAGAAAAAAGAAAACGTGTCTAAAATAGCATTAAATGATAGCATAAAATAACATTTATTTGAAAAAATTATGTTATCATTTTATGCTATTTTAGACACGTTTTCTTTTTTCTCTCTCTCTTTCTTCTAATTTTTGACCTTATATCTTTTACTCTGACCTAGCCTAGCATGACTGCCTCCCCTTTTTACACTATTAGTACTCTTTCTTGGCACATGGGTATGTGCAACGCAGTATCCTCGGTATAGGTTTTCTCCTTTTACGTTGAGCTCCCACATTTTTTTTATATATGTTCCAAAAATCTGTCAGACACCTGTGGGGCGTAAATACTCACTGTACCCATTACTGTGAAAAAGAAAAGTATGCGGCAACATTAGCATGTTAGTGTAAACATTTTTTTTTTTTTTTACAATAACATGCTGGTGTAGACCCCAACTTTACCTTTTCATAAGGGATTAAAGGAGAAAAAGCTCACCAAAATTTGTTAGGCAATTTCTCCCGAGTAGAGAAATACCCCATATGGGGCCCTAAACTGTTTCCTTGAAATACGACAGGGCTGCGGAGTGAAAGAGCCCCGTGCGTATTTGAGGCCTGAATTAAGGATTTGCATAGGGACTGACCCGGATACCAAAATTAACCTACAGCAGTGTTTCCCAAACTGTCCGGCAATACTGGGAGTTGTTGTTTGGCAACAGCTGGAGGCTCCGTTTTGAAAATAGTGCCGTACCAGAAGTTTTTCATTTCTATGGAGGGTAACTGTGTAGGGGTATATGTAGTGTTTTACTTTTTATTTTGTGTAGTGTTGTGTAGTGTTTTTAGGGTACATTAACACGGCGAGGGTTTATAGCGAATTTTCCACTGGGAGTTTGAGCTGCAGCTGAAAATTTGCTGCATCTCAAACTTGCAGTGAGAAACTCACTGTAAACCCCTGCCCGTGTGAATGTACCCTGTACATTCACATGGGGGGCAAATTTCCAGCTGTAGCAAAACTACAACTCCCAGCATGCCCTTTGGCTGTCAGTGCATGCTGGGGGTTGTAGTTATGCAACAGCTGGAGGCATACTGGTTGGAAAACACTGAGAGTTTGTTACTTAAAGGGGTAGTCCAGTAGTGAAAAACGTAACCCCTATCCTAAGGATAGGGGATAAGTTTGAGATCGCAGGGGGTCCGACTGCTGGGACCCCCTGCGATCTCTCTGTATGGGGGCCAGGCTCTCCGGCCAGATAGCGGGTGTCGACCCCCGCACGAAGCGGCGGCTGACACGCCCCCTCAATACATCGCTATGGCAGAGCCGGAGATTGCCGAAGGCAGCACTCCGGCTCTGACATAGAGTTGTATTGAGGGGGCGTGTCGGCCACCGCTTCGTGCAGGGGTCGACACGCCCCCTTCGCACGGGCTGTTGGGGCCCCATACAGGAGATCGCGGGGGGCCCCAGCGGTCAGACCCCCCGCGATCTGCAACTTATCCCCTATCCTTAGGATAGGGGATAAGTTGTTCACCACTTGTTCACTACTGGACTACTCCTTTAACTTGGTGTTTTGCAATCAGTGGGCCTCCAGCTGTTGCAAAACTACAACTCCCAGCAAGTATGATCAATCAGTGCATGCTGGGAGTTGTAGTTTGCAACAGCTGTAGGCACACTGGTTGCGAAACACTGAGTTAGGTAACAAACTGTGTTTTGCAACCAGTGTGCCTTCAGCTGTTGCAAAAGCTACAACTTTCAGCATGCAGTGACAGACGAAGGGCATTCTGGGACTTATAGTTATGCAACAGCTGGATGCAGATTACTAAAACTCCCAGCATTCCCTTTGGCTGCCTGTGCATGCTCGGGATTGTAGTTATGCAACAACTGGAGGCACACTGTTTGCGAAACACTGAGTTAGGTAACAAATTCAGTGTTTCACAACCAGTGTGCCTTCATCTGTTGCAAAAGCTACAACTCTCAGCATGCAGTGACATCCGAAGGGCATGCTGGGACTTATAGTTATGCAACAGCTGGAGGCACACTACTGCAAATCCCGGCATGCCCTTTGGCTTTCAGTGCATGCTGGGGGTTGTAGTTATGCAACAGCTGGAAGCACACTTTTTCATAGAAAAAATGTGCCTCCAGCTGTTGCACAACTACAACCCCCAGCATGCACAAACTACCTAAGGGCATGCTGGGAGTTGAAGTTGTGCCTTCTGCTTTTGCATAACAACAACTCCCAGCATGCCCTTCTGCCACCGCCGTTGACTACCCTCCAGGGGCCCCAATTCTGCTGTGGATTGGGGGCCCCGCTTCAGGTACTGGCACCACACAACTCCCGGCACCCGCTCTCGCCCCCCGGAGTAGGGACGGAGCAGGTGCTGTTAGGGACACCCCCACAGCAGGAGTCCTGAATCAGGACGATCATGAGGTGGCATCAGTGCCACCTCACTCCTGCTGCTGAAAAGTGATAGGTGCCTTCTCGGATGGAACATATCAGCCTTTTTTTCCCAGGTCACCGAGGACCCGATTGACCCGGAATTTGCGGCAATCACTGACATGAGGGGGGGTCTCAGGACCCCAGGGGTTTGCACGGGGTGCAAGTGGCGGGGACCGGAATTCCCACGTGCGTCTGTACAGGTACGCCATGGGTCCTTAAGGTTCGGGGATGCAGGGCGTATGCATACACCGTGTCCCCAAGAGGTTAAGCGTACTGGAGCGCATTGTTCTCCCCTCATAAGTGCATACCACATATTTACATCTAAGTGGTGTACCATTTTCTTCCTGCTAAAGTCTTAAGGGTCTAGATACTATGAAAGGCCAGCCAAAAGTACACACTTGCTGGTGTTGTAGACAAATACGGTTTTAAGCATAGTGAAGCGTATTTTACTCCCCCTCATATACGCACTAAGTATGTCAGGCAGAGAAGTGCCAGGACATGCACAGAGGAGTGGCAGAGGTCTGGGTGATTGGCAGCAGGAGTCGTAGTGAGTGGCCTGAGCTACCTCTATCAGCTAGCGGTCGTGTCTCGACCAGCAACCCATCTGCTGTCATCAATTGGTTAACACGGTCATCCACTTCATCACAAGTGACATCTGACACCCCCAGTCTACAGTCAGTGGGTTCCTCAGACACAACCCTCAGTTGGCATGGCCCGGGAGCAGTCCCTGTCTACCCATTGCCTCTGTCCTATGCTGTTCCCTCCTCCACAGAAGTATCTTATGCTGTGGGTTCAGCTCCACTATTTAGTGAGGACGATCTACTAGAGGACAGTCGGCAGCTACTGCCCAGCCAAGAAGTGGAGGAGACATCAGCTGCTTTCTCCGCTAGGCGGGCAAGTAGTGTTGAGGAGAGTGGTGTGGGAGGTGGTGTTGCAAGCATTCAGGCTCCTGAAGGAGAAACTGTTGAGGAACCTGAGGAAGACATCAGTGACGTGCAGACACAACTCGATGATGAAGCCGATCGCACTTAGGAGCTGGGTGGTGAAGGGGCTTCATCATCATCAGGAGAAGAGGGTTGCAGGTTGCCTGTGAGGCAGCAGCTGAGCCAGCAAGGAGGTGGCATGGATGGCAGTCACTATGGTGGCAGAAGTGGAAATTCTAAAGCCAAATGTGCCCGGGGAAGACCACCTGCTTTGCGGCAGCCTACCTTCCCGGGAGGTAGTGCAACAGGGGTTCCTGGAGTCGGCAGCAGTAGAAGTCAATCAGTGTGGACTGTTTGTGGGAAAATCATCTGGCTAAGTAACTGACAAATAATTAATCAAAACCTAAAATGACCCATTTTTATTTCATTTTAAGGTAACCAGTTTACAAAATATGGATGTCGGAGAAAGTCAGACCATAAAATGGTGCATAAGAAGTTGTGTGAATCTATTCCAAAGTTAAAGCCCATTCGCAGAGCTTGCAATCTTCAGGAGTGTTCCCAACCCATGTAAGTTGTCACCTTTTTAAAGTGTAATTCTCCACATGGTTTCTAATCTGTTTCTAATATTTCTTGTTGGTTCTACCTATAATTTGTTTAGCAAGATTCTTATTTTCAGTTGTTTATTTAAAAAAAAAAAAAAAAGGATGGTTATTTTTATGAATAAGATTCATTTTTACTAAGCACCAATGATTTTGTATTGGCATCTGACGTACCAGCTTTCTGGACCTCAAAGAGGTATTCTGAAGCAAAAAAATATTTTTTAATACACAGGTCCCAGAAATTATTTTAGATCTTTCATTTACTTTCTTTAGTTAAAAAATTGGAGCCTTTCAGCACAAAAAAAATCCGATTCTCATTGTAGTTCACATTTCCATGTTAAGTGGATTCTCCTTAAAGTTGTGCCATTTAACATGTACACATATACGCAGATGCAGATTATTCTCACATTTTACCTTAAGTCAAGTCAGTAGTTAAAAGGAAAAGCTGAACATTTAACAGCTATATGAGATGCCTCTATTAATGCATGTCTGCACAGTAAAACTTTTTTCTGACATTGGCCCTTTGGAGATTTGTATGTTTATTAGTTGGAGACCCTGTATCAGTCTCCTGTTCACCCCAGCTGGAGGCACCCTGGTAACAGAAACAGTGTTAGCGCAAGTGACATGACATGTTATACATAAATCACCCGACAATCAAACACATCAATCAAACACATAAATCATTAATACAGCATTCATTCAACATTACATCATGTATTAATGAATCACATAAAATTATACATTATCTTACCTGTCTTAATGTTCTGATCTCGGCGGGTCTCTTCTTTTCTGTGCACCCGCTCCCGATAATGGTCCCTTGCTTCCAAATGAAAACTAATTTTGTTTTAAAAAAAATTAAACTAAATTTTCACAATTTCATAGGCATGTACAATTCGTTTTGTTCGGATTCATTCGGATGTAAATATTTTGTACATTTGGATCAATCTGAATGTACGAAATATGAAAAATTCGGACAAAAACAAATTACGTCCGAAACAAATTGCACATGTCTAAAATCTAACATGACAGCTATGGAAGCTTTGCAGTGGTGTATACTGATAGGTTAGCCAGGGGCTTGCTGAATTTTTATTTTTTATTGAGACAGGCTACATTTCTATAATACTGTCTTGTCACTGGACTGTCCTGCTGGATGTTCCTTACCTTGCTGCAGCTTACTCCAGAATGCCAGTCCCTACCTCTAGAATAGTGCAGGCACACAAAGGTTTCAGCCTGCAGGAGCGAGCGCTCGCTTTGGTAAGCCATGCCAAGCTGCACATGTTTTTTTGCATGGTTAAAATAGCCAGATGCGCAGTTAAAGGGATGGTTGCATTACATGTGCTCAAGTTACCAGTTCATTAATGCATATCCACAAATGGAAGGCTTTGACAGTGGCTGCCAAGGACTCTGTTATTGCTAGAGCTTGACTATGGAAAGCTGTACTAATAGGGTGGCAATCTAATGGATTGAATGATTACACTTTTTTTTTTTTTTTAAGTGTACATTTTTTTTCAAAAAATGCTCTTAAAAATATAAATGAAAATCTCCCATAATAATATATTTTTTTAAATTATTATTTTTATTAATTTTGAAGCAACTTAACAACATAGAAGTAAACAGTTCTGGCAGACCCACCCCACCCGCACCCAAAATAACAATCATACCGCAAGACCAGACATAGAAAGGATCAAGGGGTTAAACCGTAGACCAGAATCATAGACTTCCATAAGTATACGAGTGAAGGGTATCCCCACCAAGAACAACAACACATTAAAACCACACTACAGACAAGCCATTCACACACATACTACAGAACACATCCTAGGAGCTCCCCAGTTCTCCACAGAACCACCCTAAGCCTGGGAGGACCTATGAACTGGCGGATCAGCAGACACATCCAACAACAACCACGGTACCCAGACCTTGTCAAATTTTTTCCGGCATTTCTGACTTATATATAAGGCATGATACAAGGGAACATATTTGTTCACTAATGCTATCCACTGGGACAGAGGGGGGAGGACACATCCTTCCAGGCCATTGCTATAACCTTACGCGCACAAGAGGAAACAGATCAGTATGCGCCTATAAGAGCCCGTCACTAGTCCATTAATAACTCCCTACAAACACACCTCCGGTGTCAAAACAAAGGGTAAGTCTACATGATCCGACAAGAACGTCATCACCTCTCTCCAAAAAGGTGCAACACAAGAACAAGTCCACACCGCATGCAGAAAGGTGCCTTTCTCCCGCCCACACCTAAAGCAGACCTCCGACTCCAAGACCCCCATGCAATATAGTCTAACAGGAGTATAATACAGGCAAAGAATAAACCTGGATTGAATGAGCATATCTCGGGCACTAACTACCGTAGAGTAATATGTCTTAACTACTTCCTTTCACATATCAGCAGAAAGACTATTAATATCCTCAACCCACTTCAGCTGTGCCCCCGCAAACGGGTCCGGGCCCACTGATTGCAGTAGAGCATAAGTCTGGGTAAGAGGCTTAGCCAGGTCGGTGGTTCCCAGGAGCAGCTCCAATTCATTAAACACAGGGGTAACTTCCATGGAACCAAACTGCGTAGAGACCGCATGTCGCAACTGAAGATACCAGAAGTGGGCATCATGAGAGACATGAAAAGGTTCCCTAATATCAGCAAATGAAGGAAAGACACAGTCATCACCAAACAAGTGCATGGTGAATTTGCGTCCCCGGGAGCTCCAGAATCCTACCACCTCCAACTCCCGTAGGTGCCCCTAATGAGGATTTACCCCATAGGGGTGCTCTAGTAGATATCACCGGCTGAGGAAAGCATCCAGAAACCACCGACCAGACCACCGCCACTGTCCTAATAGGAGCCAACAAGGACGAAGAGGGAACATACCTGTACAGTGTGTCAGTCAGTGTCTCGTAGGACCCCATGAGAGGCCCCGCCGTGAAGGTATTGGAGAGGTCCAGGTCAATCCACCAGGCCGTGTACACCAGCTGCAAGGCTAGAAAATAGTTATGCATATTAGGAGCAGCTAGTCCCCCTCGCTGCTTTGGCGCCTGGAGCAGTGCCTGTCCCAATCTCGGAGGTTTATTTTGCCAATAGAAGGATCTCAGAGCCCTGCTAATTTTAACAATAAAGAACCCTAGGGGGAACAATAGGTGACAAATGAAAAAGGTAGAGGAACTTCGGGAGAAATATCATTTTGAAAATGTGTCCCCTACCTGCTAAGGACAAGGGTAAGGAATCCCATGCTTGTAAAAGCGTAAGCGTATGACCTTTAAGAGGGTCTAAGTTAAGTGCCATGAACTCAGAATGATTAGGTGACACCTCCACTCCCAAATACCTAAAGCAGGACACCACCTGTAATCCATTAGGTAATACAGAAGGTAAAGTTCCTACATAATGGACAATTTGGCCCAATTAACCTGGAGAACCGAGACCTCCCCAAACCTTCCCAGAAGATCAAACAGATCATCAAGGGAGCCCCTCACATCAGCTGAATAAACTAGGGTGTCGTCAGCATATAGGGATATCTTCCTGGTCAGAGACCCACACACAGTGTAAGGCAGAATGATCTGTGATCCCCCTATTTGTATCACACACTTCACTCACCGCTGGCAATAGGTCAGCCGAAGCAAAGGCGTGATCAATTTGAGAGAAGGATTTATGCACCAAGGTGTAAAAGGAGAAGACAGAGTCATCCGGATATTTCCATCTCCAGAGATCAGTAAGGCCCAGTCCCAGATGCCAAGAAGCCAATGCACATGATCCAGGGTCCGCAGCAATGGTGCGATCAAGCCGGGGGTCAAGAACCACATTGAAGTCTCCTATAAAAAGAACAGGGTCAGTAGAAAAGGTAGTCAGCTTATCCGTCAGCGAATCCAATAGGGCCACATGAAAGGGAGGAGGCACATATAGAGAGACCAAAGTGAAGCAGAAGGAAGACGACACACAATGTAAGATCACATGCCTACCGAAGTGGTCACATGAAACCTGGGAGACTTTCAAAGGCAGGGATTTAGACACCAAGACTGAGACTAGCTAGGGATGAGTAAAATGAATGATAACCCTTCGCCACCCACGCCCTCTTAAGAATCAACACCTTTTGACCAGTGAGGTGAGTTTCCTGCAAACAAATAATATGCGGGGGTGTCTTTTAACAAAATCTAGGCACAACGCTCTCTTAAACTTGGAATTAAGGCCTCAGACATTCCAACTAAATTCCTTAAGGGACCACATCATGAAGCCGGTGAGAAGCACAAACAGGGCCCAACACGTCATACCAGAACCAGTCAACTAGAGGAGCTCCCACACACAACCAAACAACACGGACAGACAGCACAGACACCACTCCACAGAACAGCAAAAACAGATAACAGGTAAACATTTCCGTAAACAAATCCCTTTCTAACACTAACTAAACCAGTGCAGACCTTGACCCCTAACAAGATAACCGTATCAGGCGAGTGCAGGAGCTACTTACAGTCCACCAACCAACGCCTCCCACCACCCCAGTAAATTAAGGACAACACCCCCTGATCCCCTAAGCAGGAAATTCCTAAGGGGAACTCTAACCTCGGCCAACTAGCACTCCCAGCCTAATCGCTATCTAACTAAGAGGCAGGGAAATCAGTCCGGTGGCTGAGCCACTCTAGGGGCAGCCTCCGTCCACAGCATCGCTTCCTCAGGTGAAGTTAATAATCTGGTAGTGCGGCCATCCACCACACTCAGACAAGCCGGGTACAGCATGGCATAGCGATATCCTTTTGGAGCAAAGTTTGGCTCTGACATCCGTAAACTGGGTGCGCTGTTTTCTTAATTCCACGGAGAAGTCCGGGTAAAATGAAACTCTGCTGTCACCAACGAGCACCTTGCCCTTAATCCTCACTGCCCTCAGGATAGTGTCTCTGTCTTTAAAATGAAGAATCTTTGCCAGGAACGGTCTTGGAGGCCCCCCAGGAACAAGAGGTCTGGCAGGAACCCGATGTGCCCGCTCCATTAAGAAAAAGGGAGAAAAGGTATCTGCAGGCAAAAGCTCTTTCAGACAGGATTCCTGGAACACCACAGGATCAGCACCCTCCGCCTTTTCAGGAAGTTGCGCCATAGGCAATTTTCAAAGTAGTCAGCTCTTTCTAATATTCCACGAAACTGCTGCTGCAGATCCACAATTTGTTGAGGGATAGGGCGGAGAGTATCTCCTACCGTAGAACTCTGTTTTCCACCTCTGTGGTGCGTTCTCTCAGCTTTTGAGTCTCATGATGTAGAATGACAAATTCCTGTCTAAGCTCGTCCACCTTAGAGATCATAGAGGTATGACAGGAGGTTATAGTAGACAATATTTCCGTAAAGCGAAGGTCCATGAGAGCACCATCATATTGCATCCGATCAGGAGAAGGAAGGGGTGACGGATCAGAACAGTCCGCTGAGGACACAGACTGGTTAGTCAAAGCACTGCCCACCGGATCTTCAGACCTGGAAAACTGACTCAGCGTTCTAGCAGCATTAACAGCAATTTTAGTAGAAAGAGGCATCTGGGCCAGAGTCATGCTAGGAGCGACCGCTAGCCCCAGAGAGTCAATCATCTGAAGAAACATCATCCTCTGAGGAAGGGCGAGCCGCGCCAACCCCTGACTTATTAAGTTTGGAATTGCCCCTCGGCCTCCCATGATATCACACAGACACTTATCCAGAAAAATATGAGCAAAGTAAGGCCCCAGAAGTTAGAATCACCACTCGTAGCCCGCAGAGCAAGTGTCTCCAGTTAAGATAGCATAAAGTTCCACAGTAAAGAGGGCATCAGCGGAAGGTGAACACCAGAGGTTATCAGAGCACTTCACCAGCACTGCTTTCCCCACAAGTCCCAGCACTCCCAACCAAAAGTAATATCAGGACAGTCCAGCACAGGGAGGGTTAAAGGATCTGCAAAAGATGAGACCCCAGCAAGCCCTGACAGACTAGGGAGATGCACAATCCCAAGGGCCAGATCGGTAGGGCAAGGACAGGTGTACTCATTGCTCCAGTAATTGCAGGAAGAAAGCTCCTCTCTCCTTCCTAGCTGTCAGCCCAGCCTGCGTCCTCAGCGCTGCAGCCCGTCCATCCCAGCAGCACAGGGAGCGGGGTTGCCATGGAGACCGATCCGAGACAGGGCTCCGCCCACGAAGGCCAGCAATGGCGGCCCCAAAGCTCTGCAACCCCGGAGAATCTAGGGACTTCAGGAGACGTGGGGCACCTCGGGGTAATCCCCAGCCACAGCACAGCTCCACCAGATACCTTCAGAGGCTGCCTGCCTCCCGAATGCCGCTGCCCCTCACGCTCTCCTCCACAGTCCGGCTCCACCAGCCTCCTGCTCACCGGCACCGGAATGGAGCCGCAAGCTTCCCCGCCGCCGGCACAAGGGACCCCAGAGTCCTAAGGCACACTCCGGTATGTGACACCACTGGTCAGGGGGGGGGGGGATAGATCGGGGTGAATTAGTCTGGTAAGTGGGAGCTCGGCAGAAACACGTCCGCTCAGCTCCCCATGCAGGCCACACCCCTCCATAATAATAATAATAATTCTAAACACCCCTTTTCTCATTTTCATAAAAGCCTATAAACCGCCCAATTTTTTTTGTATTGCTACAAGCACACAGTGAATGGCAAAAATGAACATTAAAACAAATGCCAGAATTGCATTTTTTGGCAAAAAAAATTAGAGTACCTGTCATAAGATGTTATAACCCACCAAGTTCACTGTCCCCATCATAAACCACCCGCTGCATTAATTTTTTTATAATTTTTTTTTTGTTTTCTACCTTGATATTGCTCTGTATTTTCTGCTCAGTCTCAGATTCACAGACTGGAAAGGGGCGTTCCCCAGCAGGCTGTGACATCATCTGAAGCCATACAGGGGAGAACTGGACTTTTGCCAGGCCAGCAGGAGTCCAGTGTCTATGCAAGAGATGGGGGCCAATGTGCTCTGGACAAGTAGGGAAACTCCAAGTGGCAGCTTTTTTAAACACAAATAAAACATAGAAAACTTTTTTTTTTAAACAAAGTACAATAGCAAAAAAATTTTTTAAGGACAGTTAAAATAAAAAGTGGTCAAAAAGTCCCATCTGCCTTAAAGCGCAACTGTCACCAGTGTTTTACCCCCCCCCCCCCAGACTACGCACATGAGCTTACTGTTGTGAACATAGGTAATGCAACCATACCTTTGGCTGTGCTTCTGACTGCTTTATCTGGGGCAATGCCCCCCCCCCCGACAGAGGTCCTCAGCACATGCACCCCTGACGTCCTGGACGCGCATGCAGCCCATCATGACTTACCAGAGCAAACTCTAGCTCCCTGCCTCTAGAACAGTGCAGGCACACAGAGGTTTCAACCGGCAGGAGCGAGTACTTGCTCTGGTAAGTCACGCTGGGCCGCACACGTCCAGGACGTCAGGGGCGCATGTGCCATGCCTATCCTCTGTAATGTCCTTTTATTTGTTTTTGTATTTTTCTGTTTAGGTGTGTATTCACACACTAGTTTGTTCATATCAGTTTGCTATTCTACCTGGATAGGGAATAGTTAATGAACTCTGAACGAATGAGAACTCGGATGGAGTTATTTAACCAGAGTTCTCCTGCATTCTGGTGCCGGTTATTCAGTGCAATACTATGATGTCTGTTAGTTTAACCCCTTAACAACGCAGGACGTATATTTACGTCCTGCTCCGGCTCCCGCGATATGAAGCGGGATCGTGCCGCGATCCCGCATCATATCGCGTCGGTCCCGGCGCTCATCAACGGCCGGGACCCGCGGCTAATACCACACATTGCCGATTGCGGCGATGTGCGGTATTAACCCTTTTTAGAAGCGGCGGTCAAAGCTGACCGCCGCTTCTAAAGTGAAAGTGACCCGGCTGCTCAGTCGGGCTGTTCGGGACCGCCGCGGTGAAATCGCGGCGTCCCGAACAGCTGACAGGACACCGGGAGGGCCCTTACCTGCCTCCTCGGTGTCCGATCGGCGAATGACTGCTCCGTGCCTGAGATCCAGGCAGGAGCAGTCAAGCGCTGATAACAATGATCACAGGCGTGTTAATACACGCCTGTGATCTGTGTAAAAGATCAGTGTGTGCAGTGTTATAGGTCCCTATGGGACCTATAACACTGCAAAAAAAATGTAAAGAGAAAGTGTTAATAAAGGTCATTTAACCCCTTCCCTAATAAAAGTTTGAATCACCCCCCTTTTCCCATAAAAAAAAGAAAACAGTGTAAAAAAAATAAAAATAAACATGTGGTATCGCCGCGTGCGTAAATGTCCGAACTATAAAAATATATCATTAATTAAACCGCACAGTCAATGGCGTACGCGCAAAAAAATTCCAAAGTCCAAAAAAGCGCATTTTTGGTCACTTTTTATACCATTAAAAAATGAATAAAAAGTGATCAAAAAGTCCGATCAAAACAAAAATCATACCGATAAAAACTTCAGATCACGTCGCAAAAAATGAGCCCTCATACCGCCCTGTACGTGGAAAAATAAAAAAGTTATAGGGGTCAGATTTTTTCCAGAAGTGCGACAAATTCAAACCTATATAACTAGGGTATCATTTTAACCGTATGGACCTACAGAATAATGATAAGGTGTAATTTTTACCGAAATATGCACTGCGTAGAAACGGAAGCCCCCAAAGGTTACAAAATGGCGTTTTTTCTTCGATTTTGTCGCACAATGATTTTTTTTTCCGTTTCGCCGTGCATTTTTGGGTAAAATGACTAATGTCACTGCAAAGTAGAATTGGCGACGCAAAAAATAAGCCATAATTTGGATTTTTAGGTGGAAAATTGAAAGGGTTATGATTTTGGTTATGGTTATGATCTTGAGTCCTTAAGGGGTTAATGCCACTATGTCTGTCTATGCAATATTCTGACTGTCTGCTTGAGCATTTACCTTGTATTTATCTTGTCATTTTATCTAGGTATTTAGCCATAGTTATATAGCATTCTCCTTGTATTTTAGTCTGTGTTACATTAGTCTGTTTTAGGATTATGTTTGTTCGTTCTGCTCTGTCTGTGTTCACACTGTGTCTGAGCCTAGGTTGTACCCTGTTCTCTGTATGATATATTCCTGTTTGGTATTCTGGAGTCTATTCAGACTCATCCGGTTCTAGTCTAGTGTTTCATGTATTGTATTTCTGTTTCCTACTGGGTCAGCATTATGTCCACACAGTGGAGTGTGTCCGCTGGCCAGTAGCATATTTGGCTTTATTATTAATGGCTACTCCTATAGTGGAGGGGGGAGTCCAGTTTGTATGTTCCGTGCCCCAGTGTGATCAGTGTCCTATATTTATATCCTGGTTGGTTGATCTGATCTTTGTCCTTTGTACTTGTACCTGTTTGGGAACAGTGTTCTATGTTACCTGTTCAGTTTCGTGTTTTGACTCTCAGTTCTTCTGTTTATCCCATTCATGTCTAGTAGTTTTCTGTTTCTGTTCTGGTCTGTGACCAACTATGTATATTATGCATTTTTACGCCACTGCACTTTAGCGCAGGAAGGGACTGGTGCCCAGTTGTCGATCCACCGTTTAGGGTTGATGGGCAAGTAGGCAGGGAGAGTGGATTTAGGGTCAGTTTAGGGTTCACTCTCCCTGTCTCCCAGTCTGTTCCTGACATCCTCCCTTCAACTGTTGCTGACCAACATACAAATATGTTTTTTGCATGGATAAAATAGCCAGTAGCGCAGTTAAAGGTATGGTTGGATTACATGTGTTCCCAACTGTAAGCTCATGTGGGTAGTCTGGGGGTGTAAAACACTGGTGACAGTTACGCTTTAAAATGGTAATGATGAGAACTACAGATCATGGAGAAAACCAAAAAAATTAGAATGTGGCCATTGAAAGCAATTTTATTTTTTAAGTAGTAAAACATAACAAATCTATGTATATATATATATACCTGTGTGTGTGTATGTTCCAGCATCACGTCTAAACGGCTAAATAGCCAATAACTTATACCGCAATATCAGTATAAGTTATTGGCCGGAAAGGTCACAGATTATCGGTATCGGCCCTAAAAAATCAATATCGGTCGATCCCTACTATATATATATATATATATATATATATATATATATATATAACTCAATGTATGTGTGTGTGTATGTTCCACAATCACGTCCAAGCGGCTAAATATATTAACATGAAGGAGGAATCATTTGATTCCTCATACAGATCAATGGGGTTACATATAATTCCATTGATCTGTGTGCTCTGCGCTCGATCCTGCCAGGCTTTATCATTCTGAGCACCAGAGCCGCCGCAGCAAGAGAGGTAAGCCCTCAGGCTACCTCATTAGTGGATCGCCCCCCCCACGATCGTGCTGCAGGGGGGATCCACCCCACTGGACCACCAGGGACGGAAAACAGGCACCTTTAGACGACGCTGTCAACTTTGACAGCGGCAATCCAAAGGGTTAATAGCCGCCCACAGCGATAGCCGCATGTCAGCTATTAACGCCGCCCCCCAGCTACAGGAATCAGCTGGGAGCCGGCCGGTATGATGTGGGCTCGAGTCGGGAGCTCGCGTCGTACCCCGTTAGCGGCCATTGGACAAGCATAGACGTCCATGGTCATTATCGGGTTAAAGTCCCATGCAAATCTATGGGAAATGTATGTTCTCGCATAACTTCTTTACAGCTGGAGATATTTCAATAATACCTGGTACACATATTATTTATATGTCAACTAAAAAGATATGGTAGTTGAATTAACCCTTACCTACACCCTTATATAAAAGGTGTTTTTTTTTTTTTCGAGTCCCATGTAAGTATATAGGACTTCCAGTACCTTACTCCACAAGCTCCGCTCTGCATCTCCTGGTGAATGTGTCAGTCCAGCTTGCAAGCCACACCCCATCTCACAAAGACATGCCCACTGTTTAAGCCCCACCCCTTTTATTATCTACCCTTTTTGTGCATCGGTCTGGCTTGCAAATCATGCCCAGTCCCACAAAGCCACGTCCCCTTCTATTTTCAGCTTACAATATCTTCATCACAAATCAGTCCCACCTGAGGACGGGATAGGAGGACGGGATAGGAGGACAGGATATGAGGTTGAAATAAGGGGACGGGATATGGGGACAGAATATAGGTTGGGAAATGACAACAATATATGAGGGTGGTTGACCACAGTTTTAGGTCCGGTTGTAAAAGCGCATACGGCGCAAAAATGAGCCGACCGGACCGAACGTTTCACTCCGGTCGGCTCATTGAAATGAATGACATACGGGAGCGCATACGGTCACATACGGGAGCGCGAGGTTTTAGCTCCCCCCTGCCGTATGCGCTCCCGTATGGGACAAAACGTAGTGTGAACCCAGCCTAACACCGGGTACTCAACAAGTACCATATATAAATTGGATATCGTAATTGTACTGACCTAAAAAATATAGGTCATAGTTTAACTGCACGGTTATCAGCATTTATTATGTGAATACAATCATATTTGATCTTCAAGCAAATAGTAACAAGGTAGAATGTGATGTAACTGAACAATCAAAAGTAACCAACTGGCTTGTAGTATTTATTTAACACACAATTCACACATTTGCCATTCCCTTCTCTAGGTGCCCCTACAACATGTGATGTGCAGCTGTGAATCAGTTGCAGAGGAGCAGTTTTTTTGGCCATGTGCCGAGTACACGTGAAACACATGATTTTAATGTGCATCATCTGTACTTGCCCCTCTATTCTTAGTCTAATAATCGAAAAATTCACATCTTCAATTCAAAGCTATATCGTTTATTCTTTACAAACCTTATTAGAACTCACAGGTAATCTTCATCAGTAGAAAATTATTATTATTATTTTTTTTTTATATACGAACTTTTAAATAATAATTCAGCTTCTTTAAGACTGCTTTATTAGTTTTAGTTTTTGTTTCCAAACAGTTGGATGACAGGAGAGTGGGAGCAATGCTCTACAACTTGCGGGAAAACGGGTTATGAAAGTCGTACAGTACGGTGCATTCAGCCTCTAAATGACAATACAAACAGATCTGTGCACAGTAAATACTGCAGTGAGAATCGTCCAGAAACCAAGAGACCTTGCAATCGCCAACCGTGCCCTGTTCAGTGGAGGGTAGGACCATGGTCACAAGTATGTATATTAACTTTTTTTATTGAGAGATGGTGCATATTTTTTTTTAGCCTGATTTTGAGCTTGGCTGTTTTGTATACAAATGTGTTTTGCTTATTTTGACACATAATAGTATTTGTGGTTAATTCTGTGATTTGTAGTTAAGAATTTGAATATACCATACCAGTCATACTCTTGGCATTCTTTAAACCAGCTTCATGAGCTAGTCACCTGGAATGGCTTTTAGTTAAGCGGAATGCCTTGTCAAGAGGTGAATTGTATTCATCATTATTCCTCATTTAAATCAATCCTCCACCTCCAAAACATTTCTTGAATACATCCGTTGTTTGAACAAAAATCCATGTGCATGCACTCATCAAATATTACCTAGACTACTGCAACATCCTTCTCTGTGGCTTCCCATCTAACACTCTTGCCCCCCCCCCCCCAATTCACCCTTTAATCTGCTGTCTGTCTAATCCACCTCTCCCATTATTCTTAATCTGCTTCTTACTACCGCTAATCCCTTTTACGGGCTATCAAATTCAGTTTAAAGGGGTACTCCGATGGAAAACTTTTTTTTTTTTAAATCAACTGGTGCCAGGAAGTTAAACAGATTTGTAAATTACTTCTATTAAAAAATCTTAAGCCTTCCAGTACTAATTAGCTGCTGAATACTACAGAGGAAATTATTTTCTTTTTGGAACACAGAGCTCTCTGCTGACATCATGAGCACAGTGCTCTCTGCTGACATCATGAGCACAGTGCTCTCTGCTGACATCTCTGTCCATTTTAGGAACTGTCCAGAGCAGCATATGATTTCTATGGGGATTTTCTCCTACTTTGGACAGTTCTTAAAATGGACAGAGGTGTCAGCAGAGAGCACTGTGGGCATGATGTCAGCAGAGAGCACTGTTCCAAAAAAAAAAAGAATTTCCTCTGTAGTATTCAGCAGCTAATAAGTACCAGAAGGATTAAGATTTTTTAATAGAAGTAATTTACAAATCTGTTTAACTTTCTGGCACCAGTTGATTAAAAAAGAAAAGTTTTCCACCGGAGTACCCCTTTAATCCCTCTAGTCTATATAATCATGTACAGCAGCTCTGGGCCACACAGAAAAAAAAAAAAGTAGAATTGTGAAGAGACAGCACTTTAAGGGTATGTTGACACTTCGGAATGTCTGCACGGAAAATCTCTGTGCGGACATTCTGAAAACTGTAGGCACCAGCATAACATGCCGGCGCTAAGACCGCACGAGAATTTGCCGCCTCATAGACTGCTATGCATTCCATAAGGAATCTGCAGAAAGAATGCATTCTTTCTGTGGACACAAATCGGAATAAGGGTGGGTTCACAATACGTTTGTAGTGTGCGGTTGCTGGATCTGGTTGGGAGGGGCGAAAACCGTCCGCTCCCATATCCCAGCTGGATCCAACCCGAACCCCATTCATTTCAATGAGCTGACCGGAGTCAAACGCTGACTCCGGTTGTCTCATTTTTCTCTGTATATGGTTTTCTGACGGGACCAAAACCCTGGTATACCACGGTTTAAGGTCCGGACAGAAAACCGTATACGGGGCAAAAATGAGACAACCGGAGTCAGCGTTTGACTCCGGTCAGCTCATTGAAATGAATTGGGTTCGGGCTGGATTCGGCTGGGATACGGGAGCGGCCGGTTTTCGCCCCTCCCAACCGGATCCAGCAACCGTACACTACAAACGTATTGTGAATCCACCCTTAGAGTGCCAGAAACATTGCACGGAAATTCCGCTGTGTGCATAGCACAGCAGAATTCCTTTATATTCAACTGGACTTTGCTGCAGCGGAGTCTGCAACAATTCTACTTTAACCCCTTGATTTTTGTTTTTCTGCATTAATTTTTTTACTTTTCACAATAGCTCTTATTTTTCCATGAACAGAACGGTTTTAGGGCTTGTCTTTTGTGTGACCAACTGCACTTTTTAAAGGGAATCTATCACAAGGGCTCGCTGAGGGCAGAATACCATCGGTACAGACATGCTGTTTTCAACAGTTTGTTCTTTATCCTGTGATATACCATAGAATTGGAGAACAAAGAGTCACTGATGATTGATGGATTTCTTCTCATCACTGTGCATAGGGAAAAATCTGTCAATCATTGCTGTTTTCAGCAGTCTGTCCCTTACAGTATGCTGTGATGCACTGTAGGATAGGAAAACCTATACCCAAAAGCAGGTAGCACACAGTCAAAAAATCATTACCACTACGACAGTCTCTGCCCCCACCCACCAATGATTTACATCTTTCTCTCTATCACTGTGAGTGTGCTCATTCCCACGGGCGGATTTGATTGTGAACTCGCAGCATGTTCGAATGTGGGTGGGCACTCTGTGGAATACATGCAGCTAGTTCGCAATCAAATCCACTCATTTGAACAATCCCCGTGTGAAGAAATCTGTAAATTATTGGAAGTTGGACAATAGCAGTGGTGACTCTTTTTTGGCTTCTACTGCTTGCTTTGGGGTGTAGGTACTTACATACAGTACATTGCAGTATAAGGGACATATCACTGCAAATAGTGTCTGTTCTTATATCTTGCTGCCAACATTTTTCTTTCAATGGATTTTTATTGAAAGATTTTGTTTTATAATAACAAACGAACAAATACAGTCACAGCTGTTGCTTAGAAACATGGTAATAAATAAACATTCATCAAAAATCAAAATAAATCAAAGGGGAATAATCTTATGAGTATGCAATCCAAGAGAAAAGTGTGTATGACCTGTGCTAGGGAAATAGTAGGCAGGTATTTATACCAGTATATGAAAGGAGCGGTCTTGTGCCTGGATAGATAATGCATTTGAGAAAGTCGGTTTCAAGTGAACAGAGATGAACAAGAGTGATCTCATGCCATGTGTCTTCTGTGAAACTAACTTAAATGTCTTTACAGTATGCTGCCCATTTGTTAGAGAAGTTTCATTTTGCCAGAGCCCAAAGCTAGAATATTTTCAAAAGAGTATGTAGTGTTAAGCTTACCAATAGTTTATCCAGAGTAAACTAGCAGTGCAGAACTGTTTTCATAATAGGATTCCAGGTGTGAGGAACATTGTAAAGCCCCATTAGCACTTTTAAAGGCCGTTTGCCAATCTTTCTGAGAAATAGATTTGGTAAGATCCCTTTCCCATAAGCGATGTATATATAGGGTAAACAGTGGTTTTAAGGCCTTTTACTGTTGAGTTTAAATATTTCAGAGTAGGTGTATTGATACAAATAGTGGGTTGTTTTTGAACGGATAGAAAGTGGCAAATCCTCAAGTATTTGTGGAAGTCTGATTTATGTATTTTATGTGTATTGGATCTGCTCAAATGGTAACAGAGTATCATTATGGTGTAGAAGTCCTGTGTATGTGATCCCTCTACCTAGGGAAGATCAACAAGGTGGGATTTGATGACAGACAATGGTATGGCATAGGGATCTGGAATATTTGGTCTATCTAATTTTGGTTAGGAATGATTGCCATACAGAAAATGAGGCTTTAAAGGGTACCTCTCATCAAAAAAACGTTTGATATATTATAGATTAATGTATGCAGAATAACTTTACAATTGCATGTTATTAAAAAATATGCTTCTTTATATTTAATTTTCCACTTTGAAGAAATGACCACTAGGGGTCTCCCTACCAGTCCTGGCAGCAAGCATTTCAGACTCATGCTGGAGTTCTAAACACTACGAGCTGCCAGTCTGCTTTGTTCACAAAGGAGAACACTCAGAGCTGCCAGCCTGCTTTGTTCACAGCCTGTTTGGCTGTGAACAAAGCAGGCTGGCAGCTCTGAGTGTTTAGGACTCCAGCATGAGTCAGAAATGCTTGCTGACCGGACTGATCGGGAAAAATACAATAGAAAGAAGCATATTTTTCATTAACATGCTATTGGAAAGTTATTCAACATTCATTAATCTAAAATATATCAAAAGTTTATTTGATGAGAGGTACCCTTTAATTACAGGATTTGAAATGTCAGGGCAGGGACGTGCACAGACATTTTGAGGGGCAGGGGCTCAAGTAAAAAAAGAGGGCCCGGCATAGCACAGCATACAGGATGGAGGCAGGGAAGCTCCGCCTCCATTGCGCACAAGACTGACTTTGCATACTAGCAATGTGGGGCAATACCTAGAAAATGGAAAGACCAATTTTTGTATACATGCCCTGTAAGTTAGTGTATTGGGTTTAGTGCGAGTAAACAGCCTGTCAGTTTCCCTTTAATTATATACCGTACCCCCTTAATTCCCTATATACTGTGCCACCATTCATCTATTAATTCCCTATATACTGTGCCACCATTAATGAACTATATACTGTGCCACCATTAATGAACTATATACTGTGCCACTATTATTTAACTATACTGTGCCACCACTAAGGGTGCGTTCACACGTGCGTATTTTCTGCTGCAGATCTGCTGCAGATTTGCTTTAGCAGATTTCTCTTCCCATTGTCAATGGGAAGCAAAATCTGCAGCAGCAAAATCTGCAGCAGATCTGCAGCAAAATTAGGCACATGTGAACGCACCCTAAGGATTTATACACAGTGCCAGCATACATAAAAATATAATGTCCCAATATAATTAAATATATACTGTGCTTCCATAAATTCCCTATATACTGTGCCTTCATTTACGTGCTTACATTCCTCCAATAATTCCCTAATAATGTGCTTCATACAATAAATACAAGCACATAACATAGACACATACAGTACATAGGTAATATACCCACATACATAGAGACACTTTGACACATACATACAAGTACAAATATACATTAAGAAACATAAATACACAGACACACATATAACATGGAATATATACTAAAAGATATAGCCAATAAGCACATCATACATACATACAGGTACACACATACAATCACTCACAGATATATACACACATACATAGATTCACTTGCTCATATATATATATATATATATATATATATACATACATACATACATACACACACACACACACACACATACATAGATTCACTTGCTCATATATATATATATATATATATATATATATATATACACACATACATACACACACACATACATAGATTCACTTGCTCACATATATAGGCACATACATAGAGATACACACACACACACATATACATACACACACACTGACATACAATCACTCACATATATACACAGTCACTTACACTAAGGCCCCAGCCATCCCTCTCTGCACAGGCACATACATAGAGATACACACACACACACACACACACATATATACATACACACACACACACACTGACATACAATCACTCACATATATACACAATCACTTACACTAAGGCCCCAGCCATCCCTCTCTGCACAGGCACATACATAGAGATACACGCATACACACACACACACACACACATATGTATACATACACACACACACACACACACACACACACACTGACATACAATCACTCATATATATTTACAGTTACTTACAGTAAGGGCAGCAGAGGATGAAGTTTGTGGCTTGACATGCTGTGGGCGGGGCTTCTCTCTGCCTCCTCTGCTCCTGTCTCCTCCGTGTGGAGAGAAGCAGAGATAATGACAGGGTAAGTGGCGCCCCCTTGCTGCAGGGAGTGCACAGCACCCTCCATTAAACCACATACAAATATCCCCAGCAATGGATCCTTTTTACTGCACCTGTCACCCTGAGTCTGCAGCTCCTTTTGTGAGGGCACTAAAGGGGCAGGTGAGGAATAGGGCAGGGGCTCCAGCCCCCTTTCACTCCTATGTGTGCACGTCCCTGTGTCAGGGGTAGTAAGGTTCCAAATGGGATAGAGCATCAAGTCATGTAGTGTGCAGGGAGAGGTAATTGTTTGTTGGATGATTGACCAAGGTGAAGAGGATTCTGACGACCACCATCTTCTCAATTGTGCTACTAGTGTGGCTAAGTAATATCCCTTGATGTCAGGGGTGCCTAGACCTTCCGCTAGTTTAGAGCGTAATAGGAGTGATGCAGTCAATCTTGGCTTTTTTCGCGGCCATATGAAATTGGACAATAGACGTTAAGCTTTAATAAAAAAAAAGGAGGCAGGGAGAGGAATTGGGAGGGTCTGAAAAACGTATAATATCCTGGGGAGGAGGAACATTTTAAAGGGTGTCTAGGGTATGAGAAAGACTAATTCCCATATATTCTATGTTGGAGGAGCGCCAATCAAAAGGGAAGGTAGCTTTTAAGGAAGTAAGAGCCTCTGGAGGGAGATTTAGGGGCAGGGCTTGGGTTTTGGAGTTATTGAGGAGGGAGATAGATAACATATTGGAATATGGAACACTTTCCTACTAAGACTGCAGGGAGGGAGAGTGATGGTTTCCCTAATGAGAGGATGACATCATCAGCATAAAGCGAGATGACGTGAGAGGTGGCCCCTATGGATATGCCAGAAATGTTTTATCTAAACGGATAGCTTGGGCGAGTGATTCTATAGATAGGATATAAATGAGA
Organism: Hyla sarda; assembly: GCF_029499605.1. Taxonomy (NCBI): domain Eukaryota; kingdom Metazoa; phylum Chordata; class Amphibia; order Anura; family Hylidae; genus Hyla; species Hyla sarda. The sequence continues at coordinate 344,806,127 of NC_079192.1, read as the reverse complement.
GAGGAGATGAGGGAAATCCCTGGCAAGATCCATTTGTTATTAAAAATAACATTTGCTAACACCTGAGCTGTGGGCCTAGAGTACAGGGCAGAGATCGCAGACAGGATATTGCCCACGAAACCCATCTGTTAAAGTACGGTAAGGGCAAAGGACCATTTAAGGCGGTGAAAGGCCTTTTCTGCATCAAGTGCTAAGACCACTGCAGGGATATTATGCGTCTCAATCTGATGAAATATGTGAAGGAGCCTTCTAGTGTTATCGGATGTCTGGCGGCCGGCTACAAAGCCTGATTGGTCATAGCGAACAAGACCAGGAAGGGTTAAGGAAATCCAATTGGATAAAAGTTTAGCGAGTAATTTTATATCTTGATTTAGCAAAGAAATCGGTCTATAATTTTGAGGGACATCGGTAGATTTGCCCGGCTTATGAAGTGTGGTGATAATTGCTTGTAAATTTTCCTTAGGAAGGTCCCCAGTTGTGAATGCGGCCATGCAAAAGGAAGCTAAAACAGGAGCTATGGTTTCATTGTACGTTTTGTAGCAAGTGAAGTAGAACCCATCAGGTCTGGGGGCTTTACCGGAGGGGAGGGAGCGTATCACTTTTTGGACTTCTGGAGCAGATATAGGTTCATTAAGGGCAGAAAGTTGGGTGGGAGAAAGAGAGAGTAGATTAAATTTGGACTCTAGCAAGGATATTGCGTGGAATAGAATCATCCAGAATCACGTGCTTTGGATGAGGGATCCTGTTAGCCCGATCCACCTCTAATTCCTGAGAACTGCAGGATGGTAGGGTAGCTTTAATGAGGGATCTAACATAAGCCGGTATATCCACAGGAAGCACTGACTCCGGAACGCAGCGCAGTTTTATATTGTTGCGACGGCTTCTGTCTTCTAGGTCTGCAATTTTGGCCTTTAGCACTGTGACATCATCAAACAGATCATTATAGGAGTCAATCAGTGTATTATGGGAGGTTGAGAATTCCCCAAATTTGGTTTCAACATGCGACACTCTCTCTGTAAGGTCAGTCACTGAGGTTTTCAGAGGAGCCACTATGGTGTGTATGTCCATGAGAAACGTCTTGCAGAGAGCCAGCAGCATTCCTTTCATGGCTGTATCTGTAAGGGATGCATCAGACACCGCAATGGTGTCCAATTCCTCAGCCTCCCTTGTTGCTGTATGCAGACCCCGGTCACATACCTTGCCGTTCAGGGTGACAGGCGAAGTCTCTTCTTGGCAGGGCTCTGTGAGGGGAGGCAGAGGGAGAGTCCCACCATGCAGTTCTGGCTGCCTCATGACATTCAGCTCGGCACAGGTCCACAGCACTATGAGTGGAAGCAGGGGAAGCCTCCCGATATCTGGAACTGCAGAGCCTTGGGGAAATCCAAGGTGTAATGCAGGATCAGAGGAGGATAGCCGCGGTGGATCTCCGGTGGAAGGAGTCGGGCTGTTGCTGTTTCCCGGCTGCAGTGGGAGCAGAGGGAGATCTCAGGCAGTGGGTTCCATCTTGTGGAGTGCGGGCCAAGCAGGAGAAATAGAATTCAGATAGTGTCTCCTGTCGCACCGGTTTCCTTCTTCTAACCGGCATTGTGAGAAACAGGTAAGGCACCTGTGGAACACTTTGTAGGAGCAGTGAAAGCTGGGATAAGTCGCTATGTCGGGTCTATGTAGCGGAGCTCCTCAGTCAAGCGGCCATTCACCTCGGTAGCCAGGCCACGCCCCACTGCCAACATTTTTATTATGGGGCATTTATAAAAGAAAAAAAATTTCTACTAAACCTATAGCACTGTGAAATTGGAGTAGAATCAATTAGGTGTGCTCCCTTTGTGCGACCAAACCAGCCTACACATCTCCCCGTGTAGGCTGATTGCAGGAAAGGACCATGTGACTAACAGAGCCATGTGAAGGCTCTGTAGACTAGCGCCAAACACAAAGATTAATGCTGGTTTACAAATGGGCTCACGCTGTCTATAGAGCGTAATGGGTCGGGAGGAGCTGTATTTTTAATTGGTACCATATTTGAAATACATGGTTCCTTTTGTTAATTTTTATTCTGCCTGTCAGAGGCATGTTGATCAAAATTAGCAAGTCTGACATAAATTTTAATGCTGCCATACCTAATATGAATGGGTGCAATACCTAATATAATTTTTTTTACACTTTATTGAAAAACTATTTATTTAAACCCTTTTCTTTGTATTCTATAAGAAACTGTTGAATGCAATTGAAAACCCTCAACCGCATTGCTGGGTATCTGATGGTTCCCCTGTCAGCTTTGTAAATTTGGTGGTCTCGCTGACCACAGAATCTACAGGGATAACTGCCAGGATTGGAACTCTGCTCCTGACAGTTGCAGTGGGTGCTTGACTGAGTGACTTATGCCACTTTTCACACTAGTTGCACTTTTTGATGGGGCTACCTTTCTGCTATGTATACACATGTATAGACATCAAATAGCGGGAAGGGTTTAGCGTGAATGTGTTGGCTAGATTTTTGGGATGTTACGTTTTTCTAATCTTTTCTATGATCTCATTTTTATTTATTTTAACAGCGTTTAGAGATATGCTTTACAGCAAGTCCTGTTGTTGTAGAAACGACAGACTGCCCAATGCTTTATTGACTACAATGGGAAGGTTTTACGGGAATGCTCAGTGACCCTATGCAGAGGTCATTCTACAGGGAGGGGGAGGCTAAGCTCAAAGCTTCAGCTTTTGTGAATGGTGTCTTATCTGTATATTTGTGTCACCTTCATTGCTATCCTGTAAGTGATAAGGAGACACTGCTGAAAAGAAATCTGTACAGAAAAGGAAGTCTCATCTCAATATTCTGCTTAAAGGGGTATTCCAGGCAAAAACATGTTATCCCCTATCCAAAGTATATGGGATAAGATGTCTGATCGCGGGGGGCCCGCTGCTGAGACCCGTGACGGCCGTCACACCCCGTCCCATAGACATGAATGGAGGGGGTGTGGCATGACATCACGTCCCCAGTTCCGGAAACCCCAAGGTTTCCAAAACTGGAGATTCAGCACCCGCATAGAATGCGGGTGCTGCAGGGAGATCGCGGGGGGTCTCAGCAGCGGGCCCCCCGCGATCAGACATCTTATCCCCTATCCTTTGGATAGGGGATAAAATGTTTTTGCCCAGAATACCCCTTTTAAGGGAATTGAAAACTGCTAAATTTCAGAATTATTGTTTAACATAAAAACTTGGTTTAAACAACAAGTCATTTTATGATGACACATTCCCTTTAAAGGGGTACTCTGGTGGAAAACATTTTTTTTTTTCAAATAAAATGGTGCCAGAACGTTAAACAGATTTGTAAATTACTTGTATTTAAAAATCTTAATCCTTCCAGTACTTATCAGCTGCTGTATACTACAAAGGAAGTTGTATTTCTTCCTGGAATTCTTTTCAGTCTGACCACATTTCTCTCTGCTGACACCTCTGTCTGTATCAGGAACTGCCCAGAGCAGAAAAGGTTAGCTATGGGGATGTGCTTGTACTCTGAACAGTTCCTGATACAAACAGGTGTCAGCAGAGAGCACTGTGGTCAGACAGAAAAGGACTCCAGAAAGAAATACAACTTCCTCTGTAGTATGCAGCAGTTGACAAGTACTGGAAGGATTAAGATTTTTAAATAGAAGTAATTTACAAATCTGTTTAACTTCCTTGCTCCAGTTGATTAAAAAAAAATGAATTGTTTTCCACCAGAGTACCCCTTTAAGGCCAAATAAAAAATTCAACAAAAAACAGTAACAGTAGAGGTATTACAGCTCAAAACTTCTTTTTAAAGGGGTATTTCCAAAGGATAGGGGATAAGATGTCTAATTGTGGTGGATCCGGCCACTGGTCCCCACGTGATCTCCCGGCCGACACTGCAGCATTCTGACCACGGACGTTTGGAGCTTCTGTGTTTGTGACATCACACCACGCCCCCTCCATTCATGTCTATGGGAGTGGGTGTGATGGCTAGTGTATGGCCATCACGCACCTTCCATTGACATGAATGAAGGGGGACACAACGGCTGTGGTCACATGTTGTCAGGCACGGAGCAGAGTTTGCTCCATGCATCGGATGATTGGAATGACGCACCACTACAAGCACACACACCCAGCTACCTGGCCACAACCGGGCGCTCACTCTGCAGTCCCTCTGAGACTGCTGTCGGCGCATCTGCAGCTTAAAATACACCATGTGACCCTAACCTAAAAATGAAAGAAGTAATATGATACTGTATTTTGTTATGGGCAACTGCTCCACTTTTCCCTTGCACAAGGTTTAATACATCTCTTTAAACTAATTAGAGTATTTAAATTAAAATGTTATCCACATTAAAGCCTGCATACTGTCAGGTATGTGATTACTCCTTTCATTACTTACTTACCATTTGGACAGTGTATAAATACTGTTAGTACTGTACTTGTTTTAAACAGGATATAGTAGAGAAAGTTATGCAGAATATCACTGCTATTTAAATGTTTTAACATGTTCATTTTTTTCTCATGTAGTGTTCTGTAACATGTGGCAATGGAACTCAAGAAAGACAAGTTCTCTGTGGTTCGAGTGATAATAAAATTCAGAACTGTAATACTGCAAAACCAGAAACCATACAGATTTGCACAATGCCTTCATGTTCAGGTACATTTACTTATTGAATTATGTTAGAGGAATATACATTTCTAATAATAGGAAATATGTATGTATGATATTTAGTATGTATGACTTCTAGAATGGTATTAAAATTCCCAAATATTAAGAAGATGTTATTACCTGAATTTTTATGTGCAGTGCACATTTTAAAAATGGCAGCATGCTTCTTTGAAAGCCTTATTGTTTCCCTCATAGTAGCCAGTGTAGACTGGAAAGAAAGAGAGACAACGAAGGACGGTGTCTTTTGTATTATCCCAGGTTCACACACATGACATTAGGCTCACCTAAGGAATAAATAAAATAAGCATATCACCCATAATTATTGGGGGTTCTAAAGTAGATAAACTTCTGGCAAGGCTGAAGATCACACGTGAAAAGGATCCTCGGCTCTGTAGTGGAAAAGTTATGTGACAACAAGAAGACCTTTGAAGATAGGCACTGCAGTTCTCCTAATGAAAATCCAGTAGTCGTCATACAAGATAACTTGCACCAGAAAAAGAAGTAGGTACTCACAGCAAACCGTATGTATAAAATTCACCAGTAAAAACAAATATAAACACCTCTTACGTTCAATAGTTTTTATTAAGAAAAGTTTTTTTTCGTTTGCACATACAACAGAGCACTGTGAAAGGGTGCCCAACAAAATGAACAATACAATAAGAAACATATGGAATGGTTACTGCAAGGTAAGCACGCAAAACTATTAGAGGAAATCCATCTAGATATCCATCTAGATATCCAACACAACTGATGTGTAAGATGCTAGGAAACAAACAGCATATGGAGTACATCTAATCTTACCAAAGAGGATATAATGCAAAATGTTGCAATAAAACTGGTGATAGCCTCATGCACAGGAGCAAATGGAAGAAGGCAAGGTCCTGAGCATTGGTGTGTAATTGAGTAACTAAATATCTAGGCATCTTGATGAGGACAACCAATTTTGGCAGCTACGGGAGAAAGATGCAAATCTGCCAGAGCCCAGTGCAATGATCTTCCAAAATGAGAAGGTATTACAGTGATCCCTCAACATACGATGGTAATGCATTCCAAATGAACCATCGTTACTTGAATCCATTGTATGTTGAGGGATCTGTGCAATACGAATATAGAAAGTTATACTCACGTGTCCTCGCCGACCATCACCGCTGCCCTGGATCGTCGCTGTCATCACCTCCCCAGGGTTTCCTCGCTGCTCCGGATCATCACCGCTGGCCAGGATCATCGCTCTCCATCGCCGTCATCACGTCGCTGCACACGCCTCTCCTATTGGATGACGGGACGGCAGACGGCGCAGTGACGTGATGATGACGAAGGAGAGCGACAGCCATAAAGCGGAGCTCAAAGAGGACGGTCCCAAACGTCGGGGACAGGTGAGTGACACTCTCCGGACCACACAGGGCACATTAAATGGCTATCCGGCAGCAGCTGAAGCAGTCTGTGCTGCTGGATGGCCGTGTATGTGATGGCCCCGACATACAAAAGCATTGAATGTTGATGCTGCCTTCAACATGCGATGACCTCTGAGAGGCCATCGAATGTAGAAATTATGGTATGTCGGGGCCATCGTAAGTCAGGGGATCACTGTATTTATTATGTTAATTAGCAATTCAATGGTAGGAGTGTCTACGGTTTTCCATTTACTTGTGAGTGCAGTCTTGGCAATAATACATATAATACAGGACAGCTTATGCATTGAGGGTGGGGGGGGGCGGCATGTTGTAGATCTAGAAATTGGAAGATGAGTTGTGGAGACCAGGTGGATGGGGGACACGTTTTGATCAAAAGGTGCACTAAGAGCCTCCATTTTTTGACCAAGAGTGCAAAAAATGGAGAGAGAGCAAAAAATGCTGTACCTGCAAGTATCTATAAAAGTCCATATGGGGAATGTGAGTTATAGTGTAAAATGACAGCAGAGGTTCATGATTGACAGTATAGAGGAAGCTATGTGGATCAGCAAGTTGAATGCATAGACATTAAATGCTGGAAGACATAACTAGAGATGAGCGAACTTACAGTAAATTCGATTCGTCACGAACTTCTTGGCTCAGCAGTTGATGACTTTTCCTGCATAAATTAGTTCAGCTTTCAGGTGCTCCGGTGGGCTGGAAAAGGTGGATGCAGTCCTAGGAAAGATTCTCCTAGGAAAGATTCTCCTAGGACTGTATCCACCTTTTCCAGCCCACGGGAGCACCTGAAAGCTGAACTAATTTATGCAGGATAAGTCATCAACTTATAGCCGAGAAGTTCGTGACGAATCGAATTTACTGTAAGTTCGCTCATCTCTAGACATAACTGCTGGAAGGGAGCTAACTGGGTTAGTGAGCGTAGAGGAAGATGATATTGGTACAGTCACTTATGAGTACACCGAAAACTCAAGGGTCAAGACAGAGGGATTGGGCCAGAGGTTCAATTAATAATATGTAAATTAGGAGGGAAATGGGTTTACGGGTTACATTTAGTATGGATCTCAGAAAACGGGCCTGTCGGTGATTGGGAGCGTAAAATGACACCAGCATCAATGGGGTTGTATTAATCGTACAGCATAGAATGATATATCTGCCTTTGGGATGTCTTGAAGAGAAAAGGAAGTTCTTAACTACTATCAGTACACGTCTTGCTTTTGTAGAGTAATGGGAATGGAAGATCTGTTGGAAAGCTGGGTGTTGGACTCTAAACGCATCTCTGGAGAGAAGATGAGTCTTCTAGGCGCACACAACATTGCACCCAAAGGTATTGAGCTTCTTTCTAGAGATAGAAGCGTCTATGGGGGGCATTGAGGCCATTGACATTTAGGCTAGCTATTTTTATAACCAATATTTATACTAAGTAAGAATGACATCATGAGTACGGTATATAAAATACAGTATAAAGGACCATGGGTGCGAGCCAGCACACTCAAGATCAGAGTTAACAGGTAAGGTAGCAAAGGAAGTTACAGGTAGCATTGCATAACAACATAAAGATAACAAAATTAGTGTTGGTAAACACATAAAACAAGAATTTTTTTTTTTATGGAGGTAGAGTTGTCACTTCGAGCCAGGGCAACAGTTCACACTGTGACCGAGTATACAGGTTCCACATGGAAGCCCGAACCCTAGAAAGAGCAACAAGACAACAAAAGAGAAAGTACTGCCATCCTGCTCACACTTTGGACCAGTCCTTCTGTAGTCAAGGATAAGGAGAGGATGCCCCAGAATTCTTGGTGGCTAACAGAGCTATGTTCCAAGATGATAGCAAAGATTAGCACTCTGAGAAAAAGTGAACCACATGAATCTTGTCACTTTTCTTCACAAGTAGATGCACCCGAAACCTCAAGCGCTATGCCAGCTTAGCAAAACGTAGGGCTTGGGTGATGGGCTGGAGGGCTCTGTAAGCTTTAAGGAGACTCCATGAAAAGAAGCAGGAAGACCATCATTTTTACGGGAAAATTCCATTAGGCGCTCCTTAACAGTAAATAACTGGAGCCTGGCTAACACCTCATGCAGGACTGAGTCATCCAGATATTTCAGGTGTGGGATGCGATGTGCCCAGTCCACTTCTATTTCCTGTGGAGAATAGGCAGGAAAATCTGCTTAATATCAAGGAGCGAACCTATGGGGGAATCTCTGCAGGGAGAACAGATTCAGGCAGCCCCCCTGGAGCTTCACATTATTGCGGTGGCTTCTGTCCTCCAGGTCTGCCTCCTTCGCCTTCAGAGACGTAACTACTACTTCTAGATTATTATGAGAGTCTATGAGCACATCGTGGGAGTCAGAGAATTCCTCAAACTTTGTCTCAATTGATCAATGCTCCCACCAAGAGTATCCACAGAGGTGCGGAGGGGGACACCATACTGTTAATGTCTCTAAGGAAAGTCATATGGAGCACAAGCAGCATTGTTTTCATGGTGGTGTCTGTTAATGGCTGATCTGAGTCAGCAAATGTGCCCAAGGCATCTCCACCTCCTCTAGCCAGCACGCCAACAGATCCCCAGTCACATACTTCATGCTCATCTGTAGAGAAACGCTGTCTCTGTTTAAGAGGGCTGTGTGATGGAGTCCTTACCTGGGAGCACTGAGTGGAGTGCGGGGACACAGCTGAGCCTGCGTCCTTATATGAATCATCTGCGCTTTGTAAAGTAAGAGATTGACGATGGAAGCTGCGGGGCACTCAGGAGACCTTAATAAGGGCCAGAATAGGGGGTGGGGGCTGTATTTTACAACAGCTGGAAGTGTGATGTGTGCGCATGTGATAGGAGCGTATCTAAGCGCACGCACATAATAGGAGCGCATTTGTGCGCATATGATGTGTGCACATATGATAGGAGCACATCTAAGCGCACGCATATGAGGGAATGTGGTCTGCGCTATTATCATAGGAAGTGTAGGCGTTATAGGAGGTGCATATGCCGGGAATGCATGATAAAAGAAGTGCCTAATAGGAAATGCACTTACCGTATTTATCGGGGTATACCACGCACCGGCCTATAACGGTGCGTGGTATACCTATAAAGTTTTTTACCCAAATATCCATGGTAAAATGAGGGTGCGTGTGTGCGCGTGTATACCCCGATACAGCCCCAGGAAAGGCAGGGGGAGAGAGGCCGTCGCTGCCCGCTTCTCTCCCCCTGCCTTTCCTGGGGTCTAGAGCCCTGCTGCCGGCCCTTCTTTCCCCCTGGCTATCGGCGCCGCTGCCCGTTCTGTCCCTCTGACTATCGGTGCAGGCGCCCCATTGCCGGCGCCGATAGCCAGGGGGAGAGAAGCGGCGCCGACAGCCAGGGGGAGAGAAGGGGCAGCGGCACCCATTGCCGGCGCCGCTGCCCCGTTGCCTCCCCCCATCCCCGGTTGCATAATTACCTGTTGCCGGGGTCGGGTCCGCGCTGCTGCAGGCCTCCGGCGTGCGTCCCCTGCGTCGTTGCTATGCGCTGCATGGCGCCGGCACCGATAGTCAGGGGGACAGAACGGGCAGCGGAGCCGATAGCCAGGGGGAGAGAAGGGCCGGCAGCAGGGCTCTAGACCCCAGGAAAGGCAGGGGGAGAGAAGCGGGCAGTGACGGCCTCTCTCCCCCTGCCTTTCCTGGGGGTGTATCGGCGTATAACACGCACATAGACTTTAGGCTAAAAATATTAGCCTAAAAAGTGCGTGTTATACGCCGATAAATACGGTAATTAAGAATGTGCTTAAAGAGCAAATTAGGGGAATAGATGATATAATGATGTGTGTATACATCTAAGGGAGAGCATCTAAAGAAAATACAATGCAATGTGAGCGCTTCCATAGGGGAATATATATAGTATGATGCTGGAGCATCTATAAGGGGATATAGTAGATTAATGCATGTAAAAAAGCATAATTAGAAAAAACATACATTTTTGGATGGATCCATTGGGGAATGTAATTGATTAATACATGATGTAAAAAAGCATATCTTATATATATATATATATATATATATATATATATATATATATATATACATACATATAAAAATGTACACATGGCTGTGTTTAGTAGCGTGCTATGTAAAAGAACCATATATAATTAATGTCACAATTATATACTATATAAAAATAACCATTAAAAGCAATATAATATAATATAAAAGCATGTACATGAAATCTGAGAAAAAGCATGTATAATACATCCAGTATGGCAAGGAATCACTGTATGATGTAATATAATAATAAACGGAAATATATATATATATATATATATATATATATATTGTGACGATCCGTCTTGGGGATTAGCTCTGGGATCGTCCTGGACCACGCCACAGGATGTGTTTCTTCTCAATAAACCAGCAAACAAACGTTTATAATGCAAATCTGGCACCTTGCCAGTTTTATTAGACAGGTTGCAGGGAAAGAAATAAACAAAAAGCAGGAACAAAACAAAATCGTAGACCGTCTGGTCACTGACTAAACAGATCAGCTTGTCCTGACTAACAACCGCTGAGCTTCCCTCAGTCGGTTAAACATATGTCCCCTGAAACCTTCTACTCACAATTCATGTCACTCTCTTTGAGCCACTCATAGCTCGGGCTGTGTACTCCTCAGCAGGCTCTGTCTCTTCCCTACAGCCCACATGCGGTCTCCTAGGAAGAGCCCACATTAGACTGAGTCTCCATCTCATATACACCTCCCTTTCCTCCTGCCTCATTACTTAAGAAGCAGGTGAGAGCTTCTGCAGGGTGAGCCAAGGAAATACACCCTTTCCTTGCCACACTGCCACATATCCCCCCCCCCCCCTTTGCTCAGACCACCAGGAAGGAAACCATCTGCCTTTCCTTTCTCTTGGACAACTTTTGTCCCACAGTCTCTGAAGTCCTTGACTTTTTTTCTTCCGGACTTTTACCAGCCACCAATTGCAAGTCTCTCGGTCACACCTCTCCAGTACCAGGTTCTTCACCCTGGTGTGGGCAGGGTTCTTGAAATTAAGGAGTGAGAGGACCGATGCTTCTAACCTTTGTCTTCTTCTGGCTTGCCGGGCCTTTGCCTCTGCTTCATAGAATCTTTCGGCCTCAGTAGCTTCGCCAACCACTGTCTTGTTCTCTGTAGCTTCAGAGGACCTCTGACACGGGTCCATCTCAGTTTCAACTTTAGAGGACTTCCCACCTGGTTTGACCTCAGTCTTGACTTCAGTGGATTTCTCACATGGTTTCACCTCATTCCTTCCAGCTTTCTCTTCAGGGGCACCAGCTTCCTCAGGTTTGGCTTCAGAGTCTTTGGCTCCTTCAGATTCTTGTGTAGAATCAGCTTCTACTACTGCAGCTTCTTCAGGCTTACTCTTCTCTTCACCTTTAGCTTCAGTTGTGCCATTCTCTTTACTCACAGCTTTTGAGGTTGACTCTGGTTTAGCTTCTGCTTCAGAGGATTTCTCTGCCTCAGCATTATCTTCAGAATTTTTGGTCTGCTCAGGTTCAGAGGATTTCCCTCTCTTCTCCTTAGTCTCCACTTCAGAGGATTTCCCACCAGGTTTCAGCTCAGTCCTAGCTTCAGGGGACTTCTTACAGGACTTCACCTCAATCTTAGCTTTAGAGGACTTTTTGGCATTCAGAGAAAGCATAATTGTATCCTGTAACTTCGGCCCCAGAAGCCTTTTTTGAGCCAATTCCGCCATATCTTGGTCTCTGCTCTCTTTTAGGACTTCCTGATCCTCTTCCTTTTTCTCACATTTTCACAGCTTACACTGGAGCTTAGCGGACTTCATCCTCTCACTGTCAAGTAACTCTGTCAAGTCCCTGACAGTATCTTCCGAAGACAGCAATTGTTTCCTCAATTGTTCATTGTCCCCCAGCACAGCCACCTGCTCGTAGAGTTGCGCTCCCAGCAAAACCAAGGCAGCTACGTGGGACCTTCTGCGCGTTTCGTTCTGCGCTTCCAGGCTCTCTTTTAAGATCTTCATGTCATCTTCCAGCTTTATATATTTCAGCTGCTCACTCTTGAGCTTTGTGGAGATCATCTTCTCACTGTCCAGCAACTGTTTCTTGGACTTCACTAACTCATTGATAGATTTTCCACTCTCACCAATCTGTTCAGATAAATCTGAGATCTCCTGTTGCAAGTTCTCTACAGTATTGATGATCCTCTTTTGTAATTCTGGGTAATCCGGAGGCGCCCCAGAGAAGCATCACAATCTTCACCAGGACTGGACAAGCACCTTGCCGAGGTTATCCAGTCCTGGTGAAGATTGTGATGCTTCTCTGGGGCGCCTCCGGATTACCCAGAATTACAAAAGAGGATCATCAATACTGTAGAGAAAGCCTACAAAGAAGGGATCATTACAAAAGAAGAAAACATTTTTTAATTATTACCAATCCATCACAACCATATTATTACCACCTTCCAAAAGTAAAAAATTTCATCACTACATATAATCATGCACATGGCCACATTAAATCCATACTCAAGAGACATTGGCATATCCTACAAACCGATCAGATTCTTAAAGAAATTATACCAATGGCACCGAATGTCACCTTTAGGAGGGCACCAACCCTGAAATCCGTCTTAGCCCCAAGCAAACTAAGACAGCAAAATAAACGGACCAATAAGAACAAAGATCCAAGAAATGAATATGGGGTATATAGGTGTCACAAAAAATGGTGCCTGTGCTGCAACACCCTTAAAGCAGACATAAAAACACACATGAGCTTTACCTCTGGTGAAATATTAACCATAAAACATCGTCTGAACTGTTGCTCTAACTATGTGATCTACGTAATCGAATGCTGCTGTGGACAACAATACGTGGGTCGCACGACACAAGAATTACACCTTAGGTTAAATAACCATAGAACAAATATCAAAAAAGATATGCCCTACATAGTGTCTCCCGTCACTGTCGGGAAAAACACCCTCTGACCAAAAATCCGATCTGTATCTATCCAATAGATCACATTGAAGATACTGTCCACAACAGATTTGAAGAACTATCGAAACGAGAGATGTTCTGGATATTTCGCCTTGGCACTTTAGCCCCAAGAGGTCTGAATGAAGCAATGGAACTTATACGTTAACAACCTCAGGTTCCAAATATTATATCCAATACATTCATCATCCACAGGGCCCACCCCCATTTTTTCCTAAGCACATTTACATCAAGTTACCACATAAATGACATATCCAAATCCGTGTCCTTTTAAACATTTATATATACATCTTAATATTTTTATATACACTATAGCATTTTTACCATTGTTTTTACCAAGTACCATTATGTCCAATTTTAGAGTGTATCTTAATAGGTTCCCTCCATTCGCTCCACATGTGTATGTTTACATATGTTTTTACTTACCTATGTGTTTATATCTATGTATCATTCATTTATTTGGTGTATACATGTACATTATTCTGCCAACCGTCAATAACATGTTCACCACCTGTGACAAGGGAGTAGAATACTGTGGTCTTAACACACTATATACATAACTACGAGATCTCACCACAGTGCAGCAATAACTACCAATCACCTCATATCTACCTTACATCCACACACTCCCTATTTAAGTGACCTCTTCTCCTTGTACCTTTGTACCCATCTATATATAGCCAAAAGTGTACCAAGTGTGCCAAAAGTGTACCAATTATTAAACAGGCCGATACCAGTATATTCTGCATACCTAATAGATTTGCTAATGACCAAAAAACGCACAATGACATCACACCAAGCGGTAATAAGTATAAATAAAAACCCTTTCATAAACATGGTCATATCAGAATCTACTAGCAAGTTACACCATAAAGATTACAATCATAAGGAACATACTGCCCCACATGTCAGGCACAATTCCATAGTATGCAGCAGCATAACTTATAGTATATACTGCCAATGATGTTAAAGAAATAAAATAACTTTTTCTACACACCAACACACCAGTAATCATCTGGTATTTTTATTTAGTATAATCGACATACCAGATGTCTAATTCTGCATCATGCAGAAACATAATCTACAGAACAATAAATTTATAATATAACATTTTAAAAAAATAGAATGATCCTTCCTTCACACATCAATACTTCGACAATCATCCGCTATCTCCATATAATAAAATTAAACCATCCAGCATCCCGCAGTCTACAGACACTTTCAAAAAGTCCTTCAACATAGAGCATAATCAAATTACAGTTTTCTACAAACAATTACAAATCTAACTTACAAATATAACTTACTAATACATCGGCAACATCCTTCAAGCCGAATACGATGCACCCAGCAGCTCTCTCTGCATTCAATCATAAAGTCACACTCGGTACATTGTATACAAACTGTACATTTTATGAATGAACGCTCCCGTTCTCAGCCGGCACGTCACATCCGGCATCCAGGTGACGTATCACACCTGTCACAAACTCCCGCACTTTTTCAAGTATACACTGTATATAAAGATTGTCTGTACCCCTTTTGTCTATGACCTGATGAAGCAAGGGACCCCTTGCAAAAGCGTCGTCTGAATAAAGCTTTTTAAAACTTTCCATTGCTCCCGCACCTTCCTCTTTCTCCAACCCTTACCTGGGTCGGGAGTTGGAACATCCACGCATCCAGAGGCGCCCCAGAGAAGCATCACCATCTTCACCAGGACTGGACAAGCACCTTGCCGAGGTTATCCAGCATCCACACCACTAGCTACCAGACCGACACCACGGAGTATCGGGACAGATGCTCAGCAGCCCAGAGGAGAACGTATAGAGTGCATGCACTCAGAAAGCCCACATCAGTGTTGTGCCTGAGCTTGCACAACACTAGAAGGTGAGTGTGTTAATTCACACTTTTACTCGGCTCCATAATTTCTGTACGCGCATTTTTATATCCGTTGCGATCAGCATCATTTACGGCACTTAGATAGCGCCCCCTTTGTTCCCTTTTTTTTCCTTTTCTGCACAAGTTCTTGTTTTCATATTTCAGAGTCTCCACTTGTTCCAGGGCCTCCTCATACTGCTCATGGAGCAAGTCATTGTCATGACGAGCAGATTGAAGAGCATGTGCAAGGGCATTCTTCGCCTTGACTTCTTCCTCAAGTTGTCTCTTAGCTTTAGAGGCACTCTCCAGATTGCTGGCAAGATCATCAACTTCCATCTTCATTTCATTCTTCTCTTTTTATATTTTTTCCATGGCTACCAGGCTAGCCTTGTGATCACTCTGCAGAGCCTGATATGCACCATGTAGAAGACTCACTTCTTCTTCTTCTTCCTGGAATGACATCCGCTTGGCCAGACTCTGCCCTTCACTCTCCTTGCTGGTCACAAGACCCTGGGAGCGGGACAGTTCATCCTGCAGAGCCACAAACTCAATTCTGCAGCTGAAGCCTCGCTTCTTGCTCTTTCTTAAAGTCAACAAGTGATTTGTCCTTCTTCTCTGTCAAGCGATGTACCTCTTTTTCTTTCTCCAACAACTTCACAGAAACCATCTGCAGGGTTTCTTCCAGATTCTGGATCTGCTCCAGTTTTTTCCCAAGGCCAGCTCGTCTTTTCCGAGACCTTTTACTGACAGCGGTCTCCTCACTCTCGCTGTTAGACCTTGAGACATCCTCTGGTCCTCTGTCAGACACTCAACCCAGCTTTTCTCCATCTCTAGATGAGGTCTCCCCCTTTTTCGGGGTTGTGGCCACTTGTGCCTCATTATTATCATCCACAACAGGTGCCACTGACACCTGGCACTCTTCCTCTCCCACCACGTTGGCAACTTTGGAGACTCTTGCTAAACACTCCCGTCGGACCGGCAATCCCTTCGTGGTAAGTTTGTTGCCCCTAGCAACAACTTCAATGGCTCTTGGCACCAGCGAGTCAGGGAGATTCCTGATCAGTTTCTCTGAACTGTCTCTCGGCTTCTTGGCAGACTTTTCTTTTGTCTTGTCACAGTCTCCTTCACTTAGGACTCTGTCTGTGACCGTAAGTCCTGCCCCCAGCTCCACTGGTACTCTCTTCCGGAGTTTTGGTTTTTCCGCAGCTATCTCCGTAGCTTCTTTTCCAGTCACCACTTTAACTTGACTCGTGGACTGTTCTTCAGCTCCCCTAGTGGTCTGGCACACTTCCACCTGACATATACCTAGGGTCTGCTGACACTCCCTGTCCTCAGCCTCTGCTGAGTTACTGTCCCCTGCTATGTGGTGAAAACCAAGTGTTGTGAGCCTATCAGGTGTTCCTGCTCTAGTCACCTGACTATCTTCCCACAACTGCTGAAAAAATGGAAAATCCTTCCCCAGTACTACATCATACTTTAAGGTAGGCTCTATTGCAACCTTGTGTCTTATGGTACCATAGGGAGTAGAAATACACACATTAACTGTTTTATAACCCCAAATACCGGCGTGTATAGACTCTATAGCGGGGTCTGGCTTTCTGCAGCTGGTCTTTACCAGACTTATTACACATTTTGGATCTAACAAAACCATCATCTTTTACCTTCTATTTCCAGCTCACACAGGTTTTCTTTTGTCCTGCGAGAGGTGGGAATAGAACTCTTTACATCAGAACACATTAACATAAGTGTTTCAAGAAAAACATTATCAGCCTGCATGGGATCACAATATACAGCACCGTTCACACAGTCCAGTAGAGACCCCCCCCAGTCTTCACTACTTCCGGAACCTTTGTGTGCGAACTCTCAGGTGCACTCTCAGCATCCCACAGCTGCCAGAAATACGGAAAGTCTCTGCCCAGTACAATTTCCACTGTAAGTTCCGCACATACCTCCATCATATGGCTTACTGTCCCAAAACATGTATCAAAGGTAATTTGAACAGTCTTACCGGGCTCTGGGCGAGACTTCACAAATGGAATTATTTCTGGCATAATCCGAGATACAGTCTGGCAACAATCCAAGTCCACCCACAGTGGGATTCCGCCCACCGACAACTCACGGGACCTCGGCTTCGTCTTGGCAACCACAGCTTGTGGCCCACGTCGGTTGCTCCCAGCAAAGGCCTTTCTAGGTTGTCCCATTTTCTTGAAAAAAATTCTCGATCCGTTGCCCCTAGCAACGCTCCTCCACAGACACCAAACTGTGCTTGAACTCCTCTGCTGGGCTCCTCTGACTTGCAATTTTGCAGGGGGTTGCTCCTAGCAACAGCTCCTCTATAACTTGCCCGTTGGTTGCCCTTGGCAACGGGTTGCCCTTAGCAACGGCGTGCCCACATCCTCCACCAAAATGTGACGATCCGTCTTGGGGATTAGCTCTGGGATCGTCCTGGACCACGCCACAGGATGCGTTTCTTCTCAATAAACCAGCAAACAAACGTTTATAATGCAAATCTGGCACCTTGCCAGTTTTATTAGACAGGTTGCAGGGAAAGAAATAAACAAAAAGCAGGAACAAAACAAAATCCTAGACCGTCTGGTCACTGACTAAAGGGATCAGCTTGTCCTGACTAACAACCGCTGAGCTTACCTCAGTCGGTTAAACATATTTCCCCTGCAACCTTCTACTCAAAATTCATGTCACTCTCTTTGAGCCACTCATAGCTCGGGCTGTGTACTCCTCAGCAGGCTCTGTCTCTTCCCTACAGCCCACATGCTGTCTCCTAGGAAGAGCCCACATTAGACTGAGTCTCCATCTCATATACACCTCCCTTTCCTCCTGCCTCATTACTTAAGAAGCAGGTGAGAGCTTCTGCTGGGTGAGCCAAGGAAATACACCCTTTCCTTGCCACACTGCCACAATATATATATAAATAAACAAGTAAAATCATCCCCAGAATAAAGTGTCTAGTAAATGGTGAAGAAACACATTAAGATGCAAGATGGGGAGCTGTGAAGGTAAAACGTAAAAATCGGGAGTGGTGGATAGGATGGCAAACTACACTCTCGGTAGTATTATATGATAGATACATATATACCTGGATGGTAAATTATATAAATTAGGCCAATCAAAAATTACATTCTAGCATTTCTTTTAGGCATGTATCCAGAAGTTCTCACGTCTTCTCAACATGTTGAATCTCTGAAACACATCCTTGGCAATCTGCTCAATGAGAACCACTTGTATAAGATTAAAATTGCTGTCATGATGTTCACACATGTGGCGAGATACGCTGTGTAGGGCGACCCCTCAGGGTAGACCATCACATAAACCATACACCCATCCCAAACCTCACTTGGCGCACACAGCATGTGCTGCCCAATCCACTGACACCCCCGGCTGTTACTCCTCTGCCGCAGCCACTCCTGCCACAACCACTTCTTCTTCTCACTCTGGACCCTCTGCACCCCGGAATAAATCAACGACTTCTATTGAAGTCACATCAGTTCCCAACCCTACCACCAACCCTCTACCTCAGTCCATTACTACTACACATGTTCCCATCATCACTACCCCTGTGTAGAACTGTACCCCTGTGTAGATCATTCATCCACCCCTGTGCATACCACAATACTCTCTCAAGATATACTGACACAGGATCTCCTCGAACTCATGCATCATGTTTCAGACCATAAACCACCTCTACCCTCTGGTCGTTTTCAGTCAGACGCTGACACCTTTCTAGAGGATTCCCTCCAGGAGAATCCAGGACCTTCTAATCCTTACAGACGTCTATCTGTGCATCAATTTTTCACTCCGGTCAGTACACCACTTCCCAATGAGTCCTACCAAATCATCACCTCTCCTATCTCTGAATCTTCATTCACTGACAACACCACGTTTTTTTTAGGGCTCCCCGCCTCGGTGAAGAGCCCGCCACCCTTGCTGAAACCCCTGGAATATCCCCCCCTTGGAAAAAGTCAGCTTAGCTCCCCCATTAGGCACAAAAAGAAAGGAGCGCGAAAAAGGGGGAAAAGGGGAGGAAGGTCAGCAAGGGAGAGAAAAGAAGTTAAGAGCGAATTACGCAAAAAAGAAACAACTAAATATGGTGAAAATTTTCAACCTTAGCAGCTATGTTCTCGAGGAGGTTGAACAGAATGTTCTGAAAAAAGGGGTATCCTTTTGTCCTACTACCAAGTCTAAGGCCTTCGACCTCTTCATTGATTTAAACTGCTTTATACGAAAACTTACTATAAAAAGGTTCTTTGCCATTAAAGAAGCAGGAGGGGCGACTTCATCTCTTTCAGCCCCCTCTGTCTCACCTGAACCACTGCTGATCCCTCCCCCCCCCATTCACACCGAGCTACGCCCACATTCTATCCACTACATTCCAAGGGGAACTATATTGACACTTTTCCGCCCTGGTACAATCTGAATTTGATCTACTGACTGACAGCAATAACTCTTCCCGCTATTCCTCCAATCTCCTACCAGTGGAGAGGGCTGCATTAAAATACTTGTCCTCAAATGAGTCAATTGTCATCCGCCCGGCAGATAAGGGAGGCGGCATAGTCATTCTCGAGAAAAATGATTACATTACTGAATCTTACAGACTTTTATCAGACCTCAAATACTATAAACCCATTCACCATAGCCCCACCAAAAAATTTCATGAAGAATTCTGCGACCTTGTCAACAGTGGATACACCCAGGGAGTTTTATCTAAAGCCGAGAGAGACTTTATCATCATCAAAGAACCCGCCATGCCGTTGTTTTATTACTTACCTAAAATATCTCACAAACCCCCCTTGGCCGTCCCATTATATCCGGCATCAATTCCATCTCTTCTAACCTGTCACCCTACATAGACCTTCTGTTGCAAAAACATGTTATTGGACTTACATCTCATCTCAAGGACACAACAGATTTCATTATTACTATTTTGGAAATTGATTAGTGCCCCGAATATATTTTTGTCACTATTGGCGTGTCCTCTCTCTACACAGTAATAGAACATGATCTGGGGATTAAGGCGGTCTCACACTTCTTACATGAGGACCCTGACATGCCAGCTGCACCAATCGATTTCATTCTGAGAGGTTTATTATTTATTCTACAGCATAACTACAGTAACCCCCCGACCTACGATGGCCCCGACATATGATAAAATCGACATACGATGGCCTCTCAGAATGATATTATGTGCGTGCGCTTAGATGCGCTCCTATCACATGCGCACACATCACACTTCCAGCTGTTGTAAAATACAGCCCCCCCCCCTCTTCTGGCCCTTATTACGGTCTCCTGTATCTTCCATATGAATACATCGTCACTGCCGCTGTGTGCAGTCAGGTCAGTGCGGTCCACCATGCGCCGCACGGCCTGTTTTCATCCAGTGAGCCGTGATTGTCTCACTTGCACCACGTGGGCGCCGCCCTTAGCAACGTGTCCCGGACACCAGTTCCAGCGCGGTCAACATCTCCTGCCTCGCTGCGGCAGGATGTTGACATCTGGGTGGCGAATGTCAGCGATTTATACATAACAGCGCAGCGTGGTTTAACTCACCAATATAAGCTAACAAAGATTGTTTATAACTTATATGTACTGTACAATATTAATGTAACTTCCAATTCTTGCCTTTTATTTTATTTTTATTTTTGCCTGTAACAGCTGCATATCAAACTATGATGTCACTTTCTAGCTCTTTACCACTTTATGTATTGGCGACACTTTTAGGGTATTTAAACTCTGTATGTACACACTATCACCAGACTGATCTGAGGAAGGGGGTGGCTCCCCCGAAATGCATCATCCCTGTACTTTTATTGTTTTATGCTCCAAATAAAACCATTCCAGTGTTTTGAAAAATACTTCTGGCTTGGAATTTGCTTTTCATCACACCAGCAGCGCCACTCTAAGGGTCATTTTTTTCTTCTCTGCATCATATCGGTCGGGATTGGTTCACTCCTCTTCCTGGGACCCAGGCTCAGCAGCTGGCTCTTCTTCTTGGCAACCCACTTGTTGGGTTTACATGCAAACTTCCCTTTCACTTCCGGTAAGCGGCCACTACCTAAGGGCGATTGCAACCCAAGGACGGTGCACGTCACTCATATATCCACTTATTATTTGTGGTAACGCACAAGACGCCCCCCCTTTGGTCTCCTTTTTCTCTATTTCCAGGCATTATAGTCTATGGGATTTTTCGAATAGCCGTTTTTACCCGTTATAGCCCGTTATCAATAACGGCCGTTATTTTGTAATGTAAAATAGTAACGGGAGAAATAGTGCATGCACTATTTCTCCCGTTACTATATTCTGTCACAAAATAACGTCCGTTATTGATAACGGGCTATAACGGGTTAAAACGGCTATTAGAAAAATCCCATAGACTATAATGGGATTTTCTAACGGCTGTATAGGATTTTATAAATGCCGTTTTTAGCTGATTTTCAGACGGAACTTTGTACGGATCTTTAAAACGGAGTCATTTTGTAGTGTGAAAGGGGCCTTACTTTTTTGGACAGTCACAGGACATCACATAGGGAAATGATCAACAGTTATCTACTATAGATGACATGTGTTGGGGAGAAGGGAAGTTATTTATGCACTGGCTGGCTTTGCAAGGTGCTATTTGAGCAGAAAGGAATGAACTGCTAATAATAATGATGATGACTAAATGTAGAAAAATACATTCATGATATAGAAATAACAGTGACCATTTAAGGTCTTATGGTGATCAGGCTGTGCTAGTTCACAGATTGAGCTCTTTAACCCCTTAAGGACACATGACGTTCTCATACGTCTCCATTTCCGAGTCCTTAAGGACACATGACGTATGAGAACGTCATGTGTTTTACCGGCCCCCCGCAACCATCTGGAGCGGAGCCGGTCCCCGATGCCTGCTGAAATCGTTCAGCAGGCATCGGGGCATATCGCCCAGGGGGGTCATTATGACCCCCCATGTCGGCGATGGCCGCAGATCGCTGGACAATTCAGTCCAGCGATCTGCGGCGGATTCCGGGTCAATCGGGTCTCCAGTGACCCGGTGACCCGGAATTATTGGCTGATCGGGGCCGTCAGAGACGGCCCCGAACAGCCATAGCCAGCAGGGGTGAGGTGGCACTGATGCCACCTCACGATCGCCCTGATTCGTCGGCCGGATTACCGGCCGACCAATCAGGGCGCCTGCTGCGGGTGTCACTCCCGCAACCCGCTCCGCCCCTCTTCCGGAGGACGTGAGCGGGTGCGGGACGTGCACCCCGGGTGCTGGGGACCCCGATCCCCGGCGTCAATGTTGGGATCGGGGCCCCAGGAGCAGCGGCGGCGGCGGAGACGACGAGGGACTGACCTGATGCGGCGAGGATCGTTGGAGGTGAGTGACAGCCTCCTGGTGTTGCTTAGCAACAGCTCCCAGCATGCAAAAAGGGCATGCTGGGAGCTGTAGTTATGCAACAGCAGGAGGCAGACCACCACAACTCCCAGCATGCCCTTATGGGCATGCTGGGACTTGTAGTTTTGCAACAGCTGGAGGCACATTCTTTCTATGGAAAAGTGTACCTTCAGCTGTTGTGTAACTACAACTCCCAGCTTGCACAATCAGCTAAAGTGCATGCTGGGAGTTGTAGTAGTGCATCTGGTGGTTGCATAACTACAACTCCCAGCATGCCCGTTGGCTGTCGGTGACTGCTGAGAGTTGTAGTTTTGCAACAGCTGAAGGCACACTGAGTTAAGTAGTAAACCAGTGTGTCTCCAGCTATTGCATAACTACAATCCCCAGCATCCCCAGCCAAAGTAGTATGCCTCCAGCTGTTGCATAACTACAACACCCAGCATGCCCTTCCGCTGTCCGTACATGCTGGGGGTTGTAGCTTTTGCAACAGCTGAAGGCACACTGGTTGCAAAACACTGAGTTTGTTACCAAACTCGGTGTTTCACAACCAGTGTGCCTCCAGCTGTTGCAAAACTACAACTCCCAGCATGCACTGATAGACCGTACATGCTGGGAGTTGTAGTTTTGCAACAGCTGGATGTTCCCCCCCAATGTGAACGTACAGGGTACACTCACATGGGCGGAGGATTACAGTAAGTATCCGGCTGCAAGTTTGAGCTGCGTCAAATTTTCTGCCGTAGCTCAAACTGCCAGCGAGAAACTACTGTGAACCTCCGCCCGTGCGACTGTACCCTAAAAACACTACACTACACTAACACAAAATAAAATAAAAAGTAAAAAACACTACATATACACATACCCCTATACAACCCCCCTCCCCAATAAAAATGAAAACGTCTGGTACGCCACTGTTTCCAAAACGGAGCCTCCAGCTGTTGCAAAACAACTACTCCCAGTATTGCCAGATAGCCGTTGACTGTCCAGGCATGCTGGGAGTTTTACAACAGCTGGAGGCACCCTGTTTGGGAATCACTGGCGTAGAATACCCCTATGTCCACCCCTATGCAAGTCCCTAATTTAGGCCTCAAATGCGCATGGCGCTCTCACTTTGGAGCCCTGTCGTATTTCAAGGCAACAGTTTAGGGCCACATATGGGGTATCGCCGTACTCGGGAGAAATTGGGCTTCAAATTTTGGGGGGTATTTTCTGCTATTACCCTTTTAAAAAATGTAAAATTTTTGGGAAAACAAGCATTTTAGGTAAAAAAAATATATATTTTTTTACATATGCAAAAGTCGTGAAACACCAGTAGGGTATTAAGGTTCAAATTACCCCTTGTTACGTTCCCCAAGGGGTCTAGTTTCCAAAATGGTATGCCATGTGGTTTTTTTTTGCTGTCCTGGCACCATAGGGGGTTCCTAAATGCGGCATGCCCCCAGAGCAAAATTCGCTTTCAAAAAGCCAAATGTGACTCCTTCTCTTCTGAGACCTGTAGTGCGCCAGCAGAGCACTTTTCACACCCATATGGGGTGTTTTCTGAATCGGGAGAAATTGGGCTTCAAATTTTGGTGGGTATTTTCTGCTATTACCCTTTTTAAAATTGTAAAAATTTTGGGAAACCAAGCATTTTAGGTAAAAAAAATATATATTTTTTTTACATATGCAAAAGTCGTGAATCACCTGTGGGGTATTAAGGTTCACTTTACCCCTTGTTACGTTCCCTGAGGGGTCTAGTTTCCAAAATGGTATGCCATGTGTTTTTTTTTTGCTGTCCTGGCACCATAGGGGCTTCCTAAATGCGGCATGCCCCCCAAAAACCATTTGTCGCTCCTTCCCTTCTGAGCCCTCTACTGCGCCCGCCGAACAATTAACATAGACATATGAGGTATGTGCTTACTCGAGAGAAATTGGGTTTCAAATACAAGTAAAAATTTTCTCCTTTTTATCCCTTGCAAAAATTCAAAAATTGGGTCTACTAGAACATGCGAGTGTAAAAAATGAAGATTTTGAATTTTCTCCTTCACTTTGCTGCTATTCCTGTGAAACACCTAAAGGGTTAATACACTTACTGAATGTTTTTTTGAATACTTTAGGGGGTGTAGTTTTTATAATGGTGTCTTTTATGGGGTATTTCTAATATGAAGACCCTTCAAATCCACTTCAAAACTGAACTGGTCCCTGAAAAATAGTGAGTTTGAAAATTTTGTGAAAAATTTCAAAATTGCTACTGAACTTTGAAGCCCTATGGTGTCTTCCAAAAGTAAAAACTCATAAATTTTATGATGCAAACATAAAGTAGACATATTGTATATGTGAACCCAAAAAAAATATATTTTGAATATCCATTTTCCTTACAAGCAGAGAGCTTCAAAGTTAGAAAAATGCAAAATTTTCATTTTTTTCATCAAATTTTGGGATTTTTCACCAAGAAAGGATGCAAGTTACCATTAAATTTTACCACTAAGTTAAAGTAGAATATGTCACGAAAAAACAATCTCGGAATCAGAATGATAACTAAAAGCATTCCAGAGTTATTAATGTTTAAAGTGACAGTGGTCAGAATTGCAAAAAACGCTCCGGTCCTTAAGGTATAAAATGGCCTGGTCCTTAAGGGGTTAAAGGGGTTCTCCCTTGTTTATACTGCTTTTTGTTATTATGTTTGTGTGTTATGTGTGTATGTGTTTTTTTTATGTGTGTTGTGATTATGTATATATGTATTTTCGTACCTTTTGTGAAGATCCGGAAGCTGGCCCCTTTTTCTTCCAGCGGCTTGCTGTGTAACCTCGGCCTCCGCTATGTTGTGTTCGGTAAGTGGGATGTCGGGGGGGGGGGGGGGGGGGGTGTTCTTGCTTCTGTCCTTCCTATCTTCTGACGTCCGAGGCAAATCTTTTCTTCCTGTTTCTTCTGTGGCTCAGCGACGAATCTGCGGCCTCTTCCGGCGCATGCGCAGGTAGTTTTTTTTTTTTTACCAATAAAGTTTTTTTTTGTCTAATTGACAAGCTGTCTGCACTTGCGCGAAGCTACGCTATTAGCGTAGACCTAACGTACGCTACGCTGTTAGCGTAGCACTTGCGTATTCGCGCATGCGCAGTTTGTCAATTGGACAAAAAAAACTTTATTGGTAAAAAAAAAAAAAAAAACCTGCGCATGCGCCAGAAGATGCCGCAGATTCGTCGCTGAGCCATGGAAGAAACAGGAAGAAAAGATTTGCCTCGGATGTCAGAAGATAGGAAGGACAGAAGCAAGAACACACCCCCCGACATCCCACTTACCGAACACAACATGGCGGAGGCCGAGGTTACACAGCAAGCCGCTGGAAGAAAAAGGGGCCAGCTTACGGATCTTCACAAAAGGTAAGAAAATACATATATACATCATAACACACATAAAAAAAACACATACTTATACACACATAACACACAAACATAATAACAAAAAACAGTACAAACAGGGGAGAACCCCTTTAATCCTTATCCATAAGGGGTATACAGGCTGTTGCAAACTAGTGCACTTTGATTTCAGTAAGGGCCTCCTAGAAGTAAATGGGTTCTGTTTGTTGCAGAAGCCTATGTCTTTTAAAGGGGTTTTCAAGGATTAGAAAAACTGAGCTGATTTCTTCCAAAAACAGTGCCTCGTCTGTCCTCAAATCTGTTTAACTTTCTGGCACTAGTTGATTTAAAAGATAATGTTTTCCAGCAGAGTACCCCTTTAAACCCTAGCAGAATAGGGCAGCTGGGTTGTAAAAAAAAAAAACTGAATAGAACAGAACCATGATGCTAGTCTCTAACAAAAACCTATAATACCCTTAAAAATCAGTTGGAAAACAAGAAAACCAATGCCTCATTCACAATCTGTTCACATCATGGTTCCTGTAAAAATAGATGGCTATGACAGGTTTGCTATTATTAGTTATAATTAGGGTTAATGTGTCTGGCAGGTTCTCTTTACTAAATAATTAGATATATGCTAACGAATGATTGTTTTCTCTTATTTATCTCTGGTTTAAATCTGTCATTTAAAATCAGAACATATACAAGTAGTGTTATTAACCAAGGAATCATTCTTTGTTTTAGGAAATACTTCTGATCCATCAAAGAAGAATTACATTGTCCAGTGGCTCTCTAGACCGGACACAGACTATTCAAACCAAAAAATATCTTCAAGTAAAAGACCTATTTATAATTCTGCTTGTGGCATAAAATGCATGAATTCAATGCAGACGCTGCTCTGGACTCTGGCTCTTTTACTTATACTCTGTGCAACAGTTTCATAGCTTTGATTTAATTCTTGCACTTTCTGTCTTCTGTTTACACTTTTTTCCTAGGTTCTGTAGCACTGACAAAACGTTTTCTAATATTACATTTTATAATGTTGTTTAGCAGCAAAGAACACAATGAAGCAGTGCATCACATGCTTTTAACAGTGGCAAAAGAATTTTCATATTTAGATATTTTATATGTAACTTTATGAAAATTCCTTTACTTGAACCTGAGTTGCGGCAAACACCTGTAGGCAATATAAACTTCAATTATGTGCCGGTAGAACAAAATGTATTTATTCTCAGTATCAAAGAATAGTTGTATACAGTTTATAACCAGTTTTTAAAACTTTAAAGGGTTCATCTTAAAAATCACAATGAAGAAAAAAGCCATACAGAGACATACTGTTACATATATAAAATCATTCTTTTGGTGAGACCACAACTCTCACTGAGGATATCCAATGTATATGGGGGGGATAAGGGGGTAAGTGTCAGATGGCAGGGGGTCTGGCCACTGGGACCCCTCCCAACCTTCTGGTCGGCACCTTGACTCTCCACATGAATGAAATGTGTCGGACACAGCACAAACTGGTGGTCTGCACACTCCCTCCATGCATCTCTATGGAAAACCTGGAGATACAGCATTCGTGGGGGTTTGGCCTACGCTTCATGCACACTCTCGTCATCGGGAAAACCGAGATGCCGGGCAGGAAATCGAGACGGTTCTTTCGAGACGGTACACTGGTGAATCATTCCCATGTAAAATACACCTGGGAGGGTGAGAAGTAAAAGAAAAAAACTCTGTTCGTGCCGCTTGTCTGACATCACATGACCGCTCATTCAGAGAGAGTTTTTTTTTTTTTTTACTTTCCCTCTCCCCAAGCGGATTTTACATGAGATTGGTTCACCGGAGTACTTCTTTAAAGTCTCCCTTCATATCAAGTAGAACATCTTTGTAACCTGTGCATGTTGTAATTTACTTTTATTATGGCTGTGTTCACACTTGTGTTTTCTAATTAATTAGGTTGAAAAAAGGCACAGATCCATTAAAGTAAACCTTAAAGTAGTACTCCGGTGGAAAACAATTTTGTGCAAATCAATTGTTGCCAGAAAGTTAAACAGATTTATAAATGACTTCTACTAAAAAATCTTAATCCTCACAGTTGTTATCAGCTGACTGCTGTATGCTCCACAGGAAGTTCTTTTCTTTTTAGATTTCTTTTCTGCCTGACCACAGTGCTCCCTGACACCTCTGTCCATGTCAGGAACTGTCCAGAGCAGGAGCAAATCCTCATAGCAAACCTATCCTGCTCTGGACAGTCCTGACATGGACAGAGGTGTCAGCAGAGAGCACTGGAGTCAGACAAAACAGAACTTAAAAAATAAAATTATCCCTTTAAAATCCACTGGCCAGATGTAGCCAATGTTGTCTAAAGGGGCATAAGAAGAGGACCTGTGGCCAATTTCAAAAAATAAGATTTTACTATCATTGAATATCATAGGATGTTTACAATTTTTTGATATGCCCTCCTGTTCCTGAGATATGTGGGTTTAAATGTACCCTAAAAACCCTACACTAACTACACAAACACATAATAAAGGGTAAAACACTACATCTACACCCCCTTACACTATCCCCCCCAATAAAAAAAAAAAAAAATGTATCGTACGGCAGTGTTTCCAAAATGGAGCCTCCAACTCCCAGTATTGCCGGACAGCCACAGACTGTCCTGGTAGGCTGGTAGTCTAGCAACAGCTGGAGGCACCCTGTTTGGGAAACACTGCTGTAGGGTTTTGGTGGAGACCAGCCCCATCCTTGTAACCAGGTCTGCACCTATTGCAAATTCCTTATTTAGGCCTCAAATGCACATGGCGCTCTCTCACTTCAGAGCCCTGTCGAATTTCAAGACAACAGTTTAGGGCCATATATGGGGTATTTCCGTACAAATTTTGGGGGGATATTTCTCCTTTTACCCCTTATGAAAAGGTAAAGTTGGGGGCTACACCAGCATGTTAGTGTAAAAAAATTTTAATTTTTACACTAACATGCTGGTGTTGCCCCATACTTTTCATTTTCACAAGAGGTAAAAGGAGGAAAAGACCCCAAAATTTCTAACGCAATTTCTTCTGAGTACGGAAATACCCCATATGTGTACGCAAAATGCTCTGCGGGTGCACAAGGCTCAGGAATCAGAGAGCACCATGTACATTTGAGGCCTAAATTGGTGATTTGCACAGGGGTGGCTGATAGTTACAACAGTTCTGACATCAACGCAAAAAAAAAAAAAAAAAAAACGTGTGACCCCATTTTTGAAACTTCACCCCTCAGGGAATGAAACAAGGGGTAAAGTGAGTCTTAACAACCCACAGGTCTTTGATAAATTTTCGTAAAATTTGGACATGAAAATTAAAAATTAGTTTTTTCCCCTGAAATGCTGGTGTTACCCCAATATTTTCATTTTCACAAGAGGTAATAGGAAAAATGCCCCCCAAAATGTGTAACCCCATTTCTTCTGAGTATATAAATACCCCATATGTGGATATAAAGTGCTCTTCAGGCGAACTACAATGCTCAGAAGAGAAGGGGCGCCAGTGGGCTTTTTGAGAGAGAATTAGGCTGGAATTGAAGGCGATATGTGTTTACAAAGCCCCCATGGTGCCAGAAGAGTGGACCCCCTCCACCTGTGACCCCTTTTACACCCCACAAGTGTTTGACAGATTTTTTGAACAGTCGTCCGTAAAAATGAAAAATTTTATTTTTTATTTGCATAGCCCACTGTTCCAAAGATCTGTCAAATGCCAGTGGGATGTAAATGCTCACTGCACCCCTCATTAAATTCTGTGAGGGGTGTAGTTTCTAAAATAGGATGCCAAGTGTTTTTTTTTTTTTTTTTACTGTTCTGGCATCATGGAGCTTCCTAAATGCGACATGCCCCCAAAAACCATTTCGGCAAAATTTGCATTCCAAAAGCCAAAAGTGACTTCTTCTCTTCTGAGCATTGTAGTTCGCCCGCAGAGCATTTTACGTTCCTAACATGGGGTATTTCCATACTCAGAAGAGATGGGGTTACACATTTTGTGGGGCATTTTACCCCTTTGTA
Source organism: Hyla sarda (assembly GCF_029499605.1). NCBI lineage: Eukaryota > Metazoa > Chordata > Amphibia > Anura > Hylidae > Hyla > Hyla sarda. The sequence continues at coordinate 344,776,502 of NC_079192.1, read as the reverse complement.
AAAATGGTAAATTTGGGGAAAAAACTGCACTTTAGTGAAAAAATTTTTTTTTTTTCATTTACACATCCGACTTTAACGAAAAGTTGTCAAACACCTGTGGGGTGTTAAGGCTCACTGGACCCCTTGTTATGTGCCTTGAGGGGGTGTAGTTTCCAAAATAGTATGCCATGTGTTTTTTTTTGCTGTTCTGGCACCATAGGGGCTTCCGAAATGTGACATGCCCCTCAAAAACCATTTCAGAAAAACTCCCTTTCCAAAATCCTATTGTCGCTCCTTCCCTTCTGAGCACTCTACTGCACTCGCCGAGCACTTCACATACACATATGAGGTATTTCCTTACTCGAGAGAAATTCGGTTACAAATTTTGGGGTGCTCCTGTTACCCCTTGTAAAAATTCAAAAACTGGGTCTACAAGAACATGCGAGTGTAAAAAATTTAAATTTTTAATTTCTCTATCGCTCTTCATTGGGGGACACCGAACTGATAGTTATATGCTCTTGCCACTAGGAGGCGCTGACACTAGGAAAAAGAAAATTCGTCTCCTCCCTGGCAGGATATACCCGCCCACCTGCAGTGAGGTAACCAGTTTTATCTAGTGTCATCTAGGAGGTAGACACACAGGTCTGGTTCTCTCCAGACCTGGTCTTTTTATTATTTTTTAGTAAGGGCTGTTTAGTTAGATTTCTTTACTCCTTTTTATTTCCCTTTTTCAGGTGGGGCGACAGGAGCATGGCGCTGCCTGTTTCCCCATATGCGGCTAAGGGGCACGGGACATAGAGTATGCACCGTCAACCCCTTCCCGCCAACGGCAGCGCCTGGAGGTTGTACCCTGGGTCCGGGTCCCCCACTGCCCCTGCTCGCACCGCTATCTGTAGCCTTGTATGATGCAGCGTGGCCATAAGCTGGTTAAAGACGTCTGAGGGTGAGTATAAGAAGGCAGGTGAGTATTTTACACCCCCTCCCCCCCCTCAGGGTGACGGACTTCCACCTAAAAGGGACTCTGCCCTTTATTGATGTCTTATGTGTGGGGGCTGTGTTAGCAAGAGCAAGGTGAGAGGTGAACAAATGTTTAGGGACACTGCACCTGCACTACTGGCAGAATGAGGGGCTCATGGCGGCGCATGGTTCCGGTTCCTCCCTGAGTGCAGTACCGATGGTATGCATAGTTGTTTTTCTGTGGATCCATGCCAGTGAGCCAGGCAGTGGTCTGCATGGTTGCCTACATCTGCATGGTTCTCTACACCGCCTGTCCTCCATCAAACGGCTGGTGTGTCACCGGCTCCTCACTATTGAGTGAGGCGCCGTCTTCTATCGACCCATTCCAGTAAGCAAAACAGTGGTCTGTATTGGTACCTGCACTGCCTGTCATACATCTAACGACTGATGTCCCTGCAGATGGAGTTCCGGTACCTTACTACTGAGCGAGGTTACTACTGAGCGAGGTGTTACTGCAGTATTTCGTCTTCCATGGACCTGTACCTGTCAGCCAGGTAGTGGTTGCAGGGTTTCCTGCACCACCTGTTACACATCCCATGGCTGGTGTATCTGCAACTAGTCTTCTGGTTCCTCTCTACTGTACGAGGTTTCCGATGGGATCACTCGCTGTCCCCATAGGGACCCATACCAGCAAGCCAGACAGTTGTCTGCATTTTTCTTCTGCCGACGGTCTCACAGCAGTTACTCCCTCTGTGCGTGGTATACTTGGGACTGATCCTGCGTGTCCCACAGGACACTATACGGGATGTCAGGGATACATTCTGCGGTCCCTCCATTTTCCTCTCTCTCTCTCTCTGTCTCCAGGGGGGCAGGGTTTTCTTGGCATCCCCGCCTTTCCACCTTCGGGTCATCTACCATGCGTTGTCACCCCGTGGACGGTAGTTCACCTCTGCATGGTAGTTGTCAGGCGAGTTTCTCCGAGCTGCCCCATGTGCCTAATACAATGCACCACATACTGGTTTACAGGGTTACCTGTTTAGCTAGGTCCCTCTCTGCATGTCTGCTAACTCTGTCTGCAGCCTGGGTTCTCTCTCCACTGGGACCTGACATGGCCAGACTGTGTCTGCTCAGTGCTCTGATCCACCTCGTCACCTTCCCCTTTTGACTACTTCTGCAGCTGTAGTCCGGTGTCTCTCTTCCAGGTACAGTCCCGCAGAGCTTCTGCTTGTGGGTTCTTAGAACCTTTCTGTCTGTAGGTCCCGGGGACTTTTGCAGCAACTACAGTGTCGCTCTGTTCTCCTTCTCGGGTTGCACTGTTGGCTGTTAGGGGCATACCTGCCTTCCTGCTGGTTCCTTGGATGTCTGCGGTTTCTTTAGTATCTGCAGTCTTGGTTACGCCACTGTTGTCGTGGGGTCCCCATGTCTGTGTTCCTACATATGCTAATGCAACAAGAGGGACCTATGAGTGGAGGGTAAATCCAATATTATTAACATTTGACCGCTAAGCGGTCACTAAGACCCTAAATTTCCCACCCAATATAAAACTTAACGTTTATTGAGCCAAGATTAAAATAACCTCACACATATTGATCCATAGTGCATTGATTGGCATGACACTGCATGCTATAGAAGTGAATTGAAAAAATAGACTGTGGCTGCAGTCCACAGTCTATAGTGTGAGACAATTAAAAATCTAACACATTGCCCGCCCGCCCGACGTTTCGCCACAGGCTGTGGCTTTATCAAGGGCTAAGAGGCAAATGGCGTGCAAACAAGCCTTACAGGGGTTTAAATAACCTCCTGTCTCTAACGTCATTAGAACATGTCACTTCCTGTATTAACATGACATCTCATTGGTTACAATCACATGCAGACTAATGATTGACCGCTTCCTGGCCAATAAAATTTAGACCAGGATGCATCTTGCTATATTCGTTTGATTGACAGCATCCTTGACCAACCGGCTGAGACCAATCAAGCTTCTGAACTCCTCATTGGTGCCGGAAGCTGTACACGTATGTGCGCCATCGGTCCTGCGCTAACTGATAGCTTCCCGAACCTCCGACATAGACGCATGCGCAGTACGGATGCGCAGAAGAACGTGCGCGAGTACTTAGTCATATACAGCCACTGCTGGGAGGCTGCGCGACAGACATATGCGCCGGCACTTAGCCGATTTTGCATATGATTCACACATGGCTGTTGTGATAGAGCTGTAATACACAATATAACCACTCATGTGAACAACGACTGCATAGCAAGTACTAAACTAATTCGAGAACACTAAATAAGTTACTATCTGGCAATATAGGGCGACCAACCTAGCAACGTAGGTATAACATTAAAGCAAGGAAGTATTATTCATAATACCACTGAATTAGTGTAATCGATAGTAAAAGAGGGGGGAGCAATTACTCATCTGTTCTGCATAGATATAGTCATAATTAATTCATATCATCAACGGAAGTTAATCATAAGTATGATTAATAAAGGCTTATAACGGCTCTTCTATATAGTACCAATTGTAATAAGTGATTCCTGTCCTACAAGAAGGCTGCATAGGTGAAGCCTTCATTCAGTCCATTTGGGCTTTGGGATTTTAATCTCCAAATCCATCGGGCTTCTTCTTGAAGCAGTCTGGTGTTAAGATTGCCACGTCTCGGACCCAGTTTACACTGGGTAATGCCACAGAAACGTAATTCAAAGGGAGCATCATTGTGTACAGTCCTCATATGCCTAGCAATTGGCGTATCTTGATAGGTGTTAATAGTACTCATGTGTTTTGAAATACGCCTACGCAATTGTTGGACTGTCTTTCCTACATAGATTTTAGGACAATTGCATGTGGCTAGGTACACTACCCCCATCGTTTGACAGGTGATGAAGTCCCTAATTTGATATTTCCGATTATCAATCGGATTAGAGAATTCTTTTGTACGTGGCATAAATTTGCAAAAATTGCACCGTCCACATGGATGTGATCCTTGGATTGATGATTTCAACCAACTGGATGCAGACTCCTCTGCATAAAAACTCCTAACTATTTGATTTTGAATATTGGGTCCTCTACAATAGGTTATGGAAGGGTGAGTAGAGATCACCTCCCTAAGGTCATTGTCCACCTGTAATATAGACCAATATTTCCTAAGTATATTCATGATTTTTTGATTGTGTTGATCAAAAGTTCCGATACACCTAATGATCTTTTGGCCACTATTGTCTTTAGCCAATTTGTGATCACGTAATAATTCAGATCTCGGAGTCGCCCTAGCTCTGGCGAAGGCCTTGTGAAGGACCTTCTTAGGATAACCTCTATTGGTGAAGCGTCTATACAGGAGATCACATTCTTCTTGAAATTTAAGAGGATCAGAGCAATTCCTTTTGGCTCGTAGATATTGACTGATTGGGATACCTTTCTTCAATGGTACAGGATGATAACTCTTCCAATTAAGAAAACTATTGGTTGACGTAGGTTTACGATATATAGAAGTGTGAATGTGACCAAGTGAATCAATAGTGATAGTGAGGTCAAGAAAATGAAGAAATTTATCGTGAATTTCAGAAGTAAAGTGCATATTAATATGATTAGTGTTAAGTGCTTGAACGAAGGATTGAAATAATTGTGTAGTGCTGTCCCAAAAAATCAATATATCATCTATATAACGACCCCAAAATAAAATGTGAGAATTAAATTCTTGAAAAGTGTCAGAGAAAACGTGAGTGTCTTCCCACCACCCTAAGAATAAATTAGAATAATTCGGTGCACAAGGAGTGCCCATAGCAGTGCCCTTCAACTGAAAATAAAAGTGCCTATCAAAAAGGAAAAAATTGTGAGTAAGTAGAAAACGTAATAAGGTCAAAACAAATTTGTTGTGTGCTGTGTACTGAAGACCTTTAGTAGTTAAAAAATGTTGTACAGCATGAAGTCCCTGTTCATGTTGGATGTTTGTATAGAGAGATTCCACATCCAAACTAGCTATAAGAGTACCTGGAGGGAATGTGATCTCCTGTAATTTCTTCACAGTATCCTTGGTATCCTTAATAAAGGACGGAAGAGAGGAAACAAAAGGGGTCAAGAACTGATCTACATAGTGACTGATATTTTGTGTAATATTGTCACACCCTGAAACAATGGGTCTGCCAGGGATAGGGGAACTCCGTTTGTGCACCTTGGGAAGGGCGTAGAAAGTGGCTATTGTTGGCGATGGATTAAAGAGATATTTAAATTCTTCTTCTGTTATCAATTGGTCTATTCTTGCCTCTTGTAAAATTGTACGTAATTTCTGGTTAAACTCCTGAAGTGGGTTATGGTCAAGTTTACGATATGTATCTTGTTTGCACGCCATTTGCCTCTTAGCCCTTGATAAAGCCACAGCCTGTGGCGAAACGTCGGGCGGGCGGGCAATGTGTTAGATTTTTAATTGTCTCACACTATAGACTGTGGACTGCAGCCACAGTCTATTTTTTCAATTCACTTCTATAGCATGCAGTGTCATGCCAATCAATGCACTATGGATCAATATGTGTGAGGTTATTTTAATCTTGGCTCAATAAACGTTAAGTTTTATATTGGGTGGGAAATTTAGGGCCTACATATGCTAGGTCCACTTTGTAGGAGGAGAGCCACCTTCCTTTGGCTCGGTGGGATGCGTCCAAGGGTCCTCGGCGATCCGTTCCCGGTTCCGAGGCGGTTGATCACCTCTGTCCCGATTTGGGGACTGCTGGGGCACCGGTCGGTTCAGCCTCTCCCTGTCCCTCCCTGTCTTTTCCGGGGTCCCTGTCCAGGGTGATTCATGGCCTACTGGCCACTGTCTGAAATGGCTCTCATCACATCTTGTATTTATTGCCCAACCTCAGTGTACGGGATTCCGGACCCTCTTGGGGTGCAAGGTGGCTCCTCCAGGCAGCGAGGGTTGCCGCTGGAGCCTGGGGGTTTCGTCCACTCAGTCATTGCATTTTCGTGCTCCTTCTGCACCTTGCGCGCTTGCCAGACTCCTTTTTTCAGGGCTGCGGGATCAGAGTACTATTTTGTGTTTTTGCTGAAGTACTTCTCCAGTGATTTTACTGCCTAGGCTTAAGTGTTCCCCGTCCACCATATCAGCCTAGTGCAGTCTTTTTGCCAGGAGAGTTGTTAGCGGACTTCTGTTTCCCCTTTGTCCGGTGGCTTCTTGTCTCTCTATATAACCCGCCTTGGTTCTCTACAGTGGATGGCCTTTCCCTTTGGTCCTGGTCCATTCTGTCTCCGGCTCGTCCGCAGGCCTTGCGGGCACATGAGTTCAGTCTTGGGACTGTCTCTTTTCGCTGGTGGTTGTTTTTCCCCACCCTAGGGGACTGCTTTGGTATGTCCCATCAGTTTGGTGTCCCCCAATGAAGAGCGACCGAGAAAAGGAGATTTTTTTTCTACTCACCGTAAAATCTCTTAGCCTTCATTGGGGGACACCCGCACCCACCCATTCCTTCTTCTTTTTTCTGGTTCTTGGGTTCTCCGGGACTCCTTCTAGGGTCCTTCGGACGTATTTCCTCGTTTGACTTCTCCTACTGCTTTGTGACACAACTGGTTACCTCACTGCAGGTGGGCGGGTATATCCTGCCAGGGAGGAGCCGACTTTTCTTTTCCCTAGTGTCAGCGCCTTCTAGTGGCTAGAGCATATATCCATCAGTTCGGTGTCCCCCAATGAAGGCTACGAGAAAGAGATTTTATGCTGAGTACAAAAAAATCTCCTTTTTCTCCTTCACTTTGCTGCTATTCCTGTGAAACACCTAAAGGGTTAACAAACTTTCTGAATGTCATTTTGAATACTTTCAGGGGTGCAGTTTTTATAATGGGGTCATTTATGGGGTATTTATAATATGAAGGCCCTTCAAATCCACTTCCAAACTGAACTGGTCCCTGAAAAATTCTGATTTTGAAAATTTTGAGAAAAACTAGAAAATTGCTGCTGAACTTTGAAGCCCTCTGATGTCTTCCAAAAGTAAAAACCTGTCAACTTTATGATGCAAACATACAGTAGACATATTGTATATGTGAATCAATATATAATTTGAAAGCAGAGAGCTTCAAAGTTAGAAAAATGCAAAATTTTAAATTTTTTCATCACATTTTGGAATTTTTCACCAAGAAATGATGCAAGTATCCACAAAAATTTACCACTTACATAAAGTAGAATATGTCACGAAAATACATTCTCGGAATCAGAATGAAAAGTAAAAGCATCCCAGAGTTATTAATGCTTAAAGTGACAGTGGTCAAATTCTGTCGTCCTTAGGGTTATAATGGGCTCCGTCCCCAAGGGGTTAAAGGGGTACTCCGGTGGAAAACTTTTTTTTTAAATGAACTGGTGCCAGAAAGTTAAACAGATTTGTAAATTGCTTCTATTAAAAAATCTTAATCTTTTCAGTACTTTTTAGCAGCTTTTTGCTACAGAGGAAAATCTTATTTTTTGTGTTGCCCACAGTGCTCTATGCTGACACCTTTCAGGAACTGTCCAGAGCAAGAGGAAATCCCCATAGCAAACCTATGCTGCTCTGGACAGTTCCTGACACGGACAGAGGTGTCAGCAGAGAGTACATCCTGTGAACACAGCAGTTTCAGTGTGTGAAGTTGTCGGTGTCTCCTTTGAGCTCCAGACTTCCACACAGAGAGAAGCAGCGTTTTTCATCTGCCTTCCCAGGGGTGTGGCAGGCCCCTGGGGAGAGCTTTCCTGCATGGAGCCAAGGGAGTCTCGGGCTTCTTCCTCTCGTTCCCGGCTGGCGAGAGGGGGGGAAGATAGTATCTAAAGCCGGTTCCAAGGTCGGGGTGAGGCGTTCCAGCAGGGCCCGCAGAAATATGGTGCCCCCTCCCCCGACCGGATCAGAGGGACGTAAGGCAACAGCAAAGACCAGCGGTCCTTCTACTACCCCGGAACCCCAGCAATGGGGGGCACAGGGACCAAGGGAGTCATTGGCGACCTATGACTCAAGGATACAAGCCAAGATGGCGAAGTACGAAGAGCTGGGCAGGAAGCTGAGGAGCCTGAGAGAGGACCTGAGATTTGCCCGCTACCAGGCTGACCAGGGCCCTACAGGTAAGAGGCAGAAGTTCACTGCCCAGGTGCGGGCTCTGAAGATAGAGGTGGCGGAGGTGGAGGAGGCAAAAAGAAAAATCTCTGAGGGGGCAGGATTCCTAAAAGAAAAACTGATTGAGGAGAGATTTAAAGAAAGGAAATATGGTGCAGGCTGCCCTCAGGAGAGCAGTGAGGAGGAGGAGGAAGGAGGGGAGGAAGATGGCGGAGAGTCGGCTGTGGGAAGTGAAATGGATGCCACCCCTAGTGTGTGTGACCCCCAGCCCCCCCAAGATAGCTACCCTGAGCCCGCCAAGGTGGCGCTACCCTCCAGTGATGGGGAGACAGAGGAGAGCAGTGAGGAGGAGCTGGCCAGTGGAGGTTTGCTGCAAGCCTTTATACAGCAGGAGTCCCCTACCCGTATGGATGATTTTGCCTTTGGTGAGGATCTCGGTAAAGATGATCTGGTAAAGAAAAGGCAGATGGTTAAGGAGACTGTGACTTATGTGTTTCGTCCTTTCCAGCAGTCTGAGCCAGCTGTAAAGTTGGTTCAGACTGCTGGGCTCCCCAAACTGCCAGTCCCCATTTCTGTGGTGGGGCCAGAAAGGGGGGTACAGCATGGCGTCCAAGATGGCAGAGGATGCTATAGAGCCAGCAAGTCCTATTGGGCTTAAGGTGGGCAGCCCTGGTGCTGCAGGACCGCCCCAGGGTGGTGGGGGGCGTGTCCAGGCACCAGGGGCAAGCTATGCTACTGTTTTCTCGGGGAGCGGTTCCCCGGGTGTTGCTGGCACTGCGGGGCACTTCCCTGTGAGGGGGGAGTGTCCAGATAAGTGATATATAGAACAAAAAGTCCCGGCACTCACCAAGTTGCAAGCCAATTCGTATTTATTGTATGCGGGTAAACAGGACGCGTTTCGGCAAAGCCTTCCTCTGCGTTCAGATAAGTGATATGTCTGTGTGCTTGGGGGGCGGTCCCCCGAGTGCCGTGGACATTACCGGCGCTGCAGAGCACAGGCGTTGGGAGCGGAAAACGGTCGTTCTGTGGGTGCTGTGGGGAACTCTCCTGTGAGGGGGGAGAGTGTCCGAGCGCCAGTGCCAGCTGCAGAGCCCGGGCAGTCGGGCAGACATGGTGATGGCGTTGTGGGAGGAGCTGGGGTGCGCTTGGAGGGGCAGCCCCAGGCTCAGGCAGTAACATTGCCATGGAGGAGGAGCCATTAGTGTCAACCCCAGCAACAGCTAAGCCAGCAAAAAAAAAAATCTCTGTTAAAACCGGCAGTACTACAAGTCCCAGCCAGCCCAGGATACGTGAGGCAGGATGCGAGTGTAGGATGTGAGGATGTTGGGTGTGGTAGTGTTGTGAATGAGAAGAGTGCATGTGGGAGTGTTAGTGGAGTGAATGATGGTGGGAGTAGTAGTGGTATGAATACAAAGTCTGGTATGGATGATAAGAATTGTGGTGTGGATGTTGGTGGGTGTAGTGGTGTGAATGGTGGTCCTGGGTCTGAGTCTGGGTCTGGTTCGGCTACCCCCCCCCCCCCGGTAGTGACTGCTCCTAGGAGCTATGCTCATGTCGCTGCCGGGGGGTCCCCCTCTCCATCCGGCCCGGGGGTCACTTGCAGCAGCACCTCCTGGAGGCTCTACGTAGGGGCGACAGGTCAATCCAGGTAGGGGAAAGGGGTGAGGTCGACCTGTCTTTCTGGATAGAGAGGCACGGTTTGGGGGCATTCCGAGAGCAGAATAGGGAGGTGGTCTGGTCCCTCCCAACACCCGGGCAGGACAATAACCGTAGGAACGTGGTCCGTCTGATTTGGAGGGGCAAGGATGTGTGCCCGCCTCGCGCTTAAGTGGTTGAGCTCCTCCTCCAGATGGAATTCAGGGCGAACAACATCTTTGCCCTGATTCACCCCTACGGTTCGCCCGAATTTGATGTCCGTTTTGTTCGACCGGAGGGTCTCGAACTTTTCTGGTCGAACTACGAAGTGGCGAAGAATGAGCCCGGCTGGCGGGATTTTGCCGTAAAGGCTATTTCCCGTCAGAACTCAGTCAAGAAAGTGACCGTTTTGACTTGTAACGAGTCACTCTCCTGCTATGACATCATGACCTGGCTGGGACGGTATGGGGATGTGATGGACATGCCCAAGAAAAATCTAGATGAGCATGGGATCTGGTCCGGGGCCTGGACGTTTTCCTTTAAACTCAAGCGTTCAGGTAGTACAGTTGCCCACATTCCGTCAGCTGCCTTCCTTGGATGTGACAGGATCCAGGTCTTTTACCAGGGGCAGCTTAAGGTCTGTCACAGGTGTGGTAGCCCCACCCATTTTAGCACAGCCTGTACTGTACAGGTTTGTGCTTTGTGTGGTGGGGTGGGTCATCTGGCCACATCCTGCAGACAGATCCGGTGCCACCTGTGTGGTGTCCTCGGGCACCCTTTCAGCCGTTGTCCGAGCGCCTTCGCCCATGCTGCGGCCGCTCCAGCCGGGGAGAGCTGTGCAGTTGCCCCGGCTGGGGAGGGTACAAGCAGGGATGGGGGCATAACAGGGCTAGTGACGAGGAAAAAGGGCCCTGCCAAACTAAGGCAGGAGGAAAATCGTAGGAGGAGTAGGGAGCTGGAGAGTGCCCAGGTGACTGGGTTAGCTCCGGCCCCTGCTCTTGAAGCTGGCCCTGTAACCACTGAAGCCCTGGGGGAGAACGTGCTGGATGAGGAGATCAGGAGGCTGCGCAGAGAGGAAGGCAATATGGCCGACCCTTCCAATTCCTCCCACTATGAAAGTGTGGATGAGGAGAGTGGGGAAAGGCCAAAAAAGAAAGACAAGGGCAAAAGGAAAGGGAGAAAGAAGAGGTTGGAGCCCTCTGTTAAGCCTTGTACTACGGATCAGGTCCAAAACGGAAGCCTGACTGCCCCCCCTCTGATTGACCTGTCAAATCGGTACCTCGTCCTCTATACCATATCCTCCCCCTCCTTGGAGGGGGAAGGTGAGGGCGGGGTGCCTAGGGGGAGAGAGCCTCTGGGGGGAACTGGGCCCTGTCCTGCGGAGGCACCTTCCTTGGAGGGCAGGGCTAGACTGGGGCTGGACGGAGATGGGGACCACATGGACCAATCTGAGTCTAAGAAAAGATCCAAAAGTGGTCCTGCCTTTTCCTCTTCTTCAGAGGATGAGGGGGCGAAAAAGAAGGGGAAGCAGAAGTAAAGGTGTGGCCGTCTAACTCAATCACCCATGATGGCGGCACTCACCCCACTGACGCTGGCATCTATTAATTGTGCCAGTATAAAGTCTGATACGGCTAGATTCGCAGCCTTCGATTTTCTCGGCCGTGTTGAAGCCGATATTTTCTTTTTACAGAAGACCAGGTTGTCAGATCTAGCCTCTCTGGTGAAAGCCAGAAGAGAGTGAAGGCGCGGGCCCTCCGACTGGTCTCTTGCGGCTGAGCCGTATTGTGGGGTGGCGGTCGTTTTTACCGCTCCGTTGAATGCAGATGGGTTATTGAGTTAGAAATGGGGAGGTGCCTAATCTTAGATGTCCTCATGAAGGGACAAGAGCTCCGGCTAGTAAACATCCATGCCCCACAAACTAAGCTGGGCCGTAAAATCTTTTTATGAGGAATAAGCCCTTCCTTTTTACAAGCCGGCAGGTGATCTTTGGAGGGGACTTCAATAATGTCACGAGGTCCCAAGAGAGGAGAGGCACCAATGGTCCGCTGGATTGCGATAGTGTGGCCCTTAATAATATAGTTAGGGAAGCTCGCCTATAGGACGCCCATATCCGGAGCCCCTCAGGCCTTGCGGATTTCACCTATCATCGAGGTAGCAGCAGCAGGTCTAGGATAGACAGGTTTTATTTGAAGGAGGAAGCCGTCTCTTCCGCAGTGTCCGTGGTTGAGGCGGAGTTCTCCGATCACTGTATGATTTTGTTTTCCTTGAATGTTTCAGAGACCCCTCGGATGGGTAAAGGTTATTGGAAGCTGAATTCGTCCCTCCTGGAGGAAGCGGAGATAAGACAGTCCTTTGAGGATTTTCTTCAGAGTCCGGTACCTTTACTGGGCCTTTGTAGTAGTAAGTCAGAGTGGTGGGAGATATTCAAGAAGCGGGTTGCGGGGTTCTTCCGCCAGCTCTCGAGCCTCAGGTCCCTGAACAGGTATCGCTTGTATCAGGGTCTGAGGAGGAAACTCGAGCTTCTTGTCTCGACTGGAGGTAGTCGTGATGATATCTCCAGAGTGAAGTCCTTGCTGATGAGGTGTCAGTACAATAGGCACGCATCTTTGCTTTTTGAGAGGGATTACAGGAAGTACCGCTCGCCCGACCCTTACAGGAACTGCAAGATGTCAGTGAGTAGTAAAGTAGTCTCAGGACTGGTTGATAGTACGGGATCCCTGAATCGGTCCAGATCAGGGATCCTGGAGGTATTCAGATCCTTCTACTTGCACCTCTTGGGGAGGAAGGATCTAGATCGAGACAGGATGTAGGCTTTCCTGGCTGAAACCATTCCTGAGCCAGGGGTAGACCACTATCTTGATGTTTTGGCAGAAGATATCAGGGAAGAGGAAGTGAGACTGGCGATCGAGGGGCTCGCCCCCAAGAAGTCGCCAGGTCCGGATGGCTTAACATCCGAGTGGTATAAGACCTTTAAGGAGTCTTTAGCTCCCCTCTTGACCAAGGTATTCAATGAGTGTCTCTCCTCGGGCACTCTGCCAAAGTCAATGAGGAGGTCAGCCCTGATTCTTCTCTCAAAAGGTAAAGATCCTAGCCAGATTGAGAATTGGAGGCCCATAGCTCTTCTCAATACGGACAGGAAGCTTCTGGCCAAGATACTGTTTAATCGGTTGGTGAAGTTTGCACCCCGACTCCTTTCGGGGGCTCAGCACTGCTCTGTTCCAGGCCGAAGCACCTTAAGTGCTGTCCTCAGTGTCAGGGAGACAGTGGAGCGGAGTAGTGCGGGTCTCTGGAAGGGGTACTTACTGTCCTTGGATCAGGCCAAAGCATTTGATCGGGTGAACCACGAGTACCTCTGGTCCGTCCTCCTGAGATATGGCTTACCGTGTACTCTTGTAAATTGGCTTAAGATCTTATATGCAGGGGCAGAGAGTTTCCCGCTGGTGAATGGGTGGTCTGGCCGCTCTTTTGAGGTGGGGTCCAGAGTCCGACAGGGTTGTCCTTTGAGCCCGCTTTTATACGTGTTCGCGATTGATCCCTTCGTCCGGAGGGTAGATTGTGGGCCGTTGGCAGGAGTCGGGATGAGTCTGGCGGAGCTGGATGTCACCCAGAGAGTGGTGGCGTACGCTGATGATGTCACTATTTTCGTCTCTTCGAGGGAGGAGGTCGATGTGGTGATTTCGGAGGTGGACCACTACTCGGAGGCATCCGGGTCCAAGATTAACCAAGATAAGTGTGAAAGTCTCTCGTTGGGAGGGGGAGATCCCACGTTTGATCTCCCATACACCCTCCCAGGGCCCCAAGACTCAGCAAAAATTCTGGGCATCACATTCGGCCAGGATGATTATCCCACCAAAAACTGGGACGGTAAGCTCCAGGATGCCACTTGGAGGGTGAACCAGTGGAAGGGTTGGTCTATGACCCTCAGGGAAAGGGTACACCTGATCAAATCGTACCTGCTCCCCTTGTTTATCTGGGCAGCATATGTATCTTGCCAGAGGCTTACTACACTAGGGTTTACAGCCTGTTGTACCAACTGTTATGGGGGAACAGGTTGAACCTAGTTAAGAGGGAGGTTACATACCGCACGAGGAGGCTAAGAACCCTGTGGTGTTCTTAACCAACACCTTCTTGAAAGCTAACATCTCGAACCTCTGGAAGGAGAGGGCTCCTCCGTGGGTACTCTCCTGCAGGGAGTGGTTTCGGCCTTTCTTCCAGGAAAGGGAGAGAGGAGGGCAAGTGGAGGACCTCCATACGCCCCATGGATATCTTCCAGCTTATGCTACCCCGACTCTGAAGGCTATACGTCGGTGGGGTCTGGGAGTGTGGGAGATCAGGACCCAGTCAAGGCAGTTCCTTGACAAACGGGTTCTGTTGACCCACTTCCAGAAGCCTCTGGCGCTCAGGGACTGCCCAGGTCGGGATCTGAGGGTGGGGTTGTATCTTTTAAACATGAAAAGGATCCCCCAGAAGTTTTGGGACTTGGCCTGGCTTCTTTCAGGGGAAGCTAGGTGTAAGGAACAACCTGAAGTACAGGAACTCTGATGACCGGGGGTGTCCCCGAGAAGAGTGTGTGGACACGCTAGAAAGCATGGACCACTTCCTGCTTCATTGTCCCTTTAACGTAGGGGTCTACAACTGGGTGGGCGCTTCCATCGGCTAGAGTCAACTTGCTGGCCTTACCTATCTGGAGTGGGCTTATGGGGCATTCAGGACCCTCGGTGGCCGAGATCAGGGCACTTTATTTTTAGTCAGCTTAGTGGTTAAGTATCACACGTGGAATGCACAGTGTTTAGTGTCCACCCAACAGAAAGTCCTCTCCGAGGTGGAGGTCTGTAGGAACCGGTGACCTCGGGAAGATCAGGTCTTTGGACTATGGCAGTCTTGGTACCAGTAGGGCATCTCTCCTATGGAGAGGGTTTTCTTTTCATGTGCTCTAGGTACTAGACCTTATTGGTAGGGTACCTTTATTTTAGTTAGGGACAGGCATACAGGGATAGGGTGATAGTAGGGTCAGTTTTAATGAAGGGATAGAATTAGGGAGAATAGTAGGGGGAGTTAGGGAAAGAGTTAAAATTTCTTCAGTGTATCAGATCTGCCATCCTTCTCCCTTGTGGTGGGCTGTTGCATGTGCACCATAGCTTTTTGTTTTGTTTTCAGCTGATATGGTATGAAGGGCTTACAGGCACTGAACTTGGGCCTAAATTGGGTTGTGGTCTTGTATATAAGGTTGTATTTAGTTGGTTGGTTGGAGTGCTAGGTGGGGAGGGTAGATTTGTGGGTGGTGGGGTTTTGTTTCTTAGGGGACCTGACATGGGTCAGTTAAGGACTGGACTTAAGAACTGTACGAACGGTTATGGACTGACCCATGTACAGGAGGGGGGTGTGGGAGAGGGCACAGTTTAAGTGTAGGATTTATTTTAGGGTTTTTGTATGTAGTTTTGTGAGGCACATTTATTATATTTGTATGTATACTGTGTTATGTACCGTATTTATTGGCATATAACACGCATTTTTTAGGCTAAAATTTTTAGCCTAAAGTCTATATGCGTGTTATACGGCGATAAGCCGCTGCAGTTCAATGATTTAAAGCGGGCGCTTTAAATCAATGAACTGCAGCGGCTTTTGCAGGTGCAGAGACCTGTCGGCTTCTCTGCCCCTGCCTGTCCTGGGGTCTAGAGCCCTGCTGCCGCCGCTTCTCTCCCCCTGCTATCGGCGCCGCTGCACCTTCTCACCCCCTGACTATCAGTGCCGTGGGGGAAGCCACACCGGAGGCCAGAAGCAGCGCGGACCCGACCCCGGCAACAAGTAATTATACAACCGGGGATGGGGAAGGAAACGGGGCAGCGGCGCCGGAAATGGGTGCCCCTTCTCTTCCCCTGGCTATTGGCTGCCCCATTGCCGGAGCCGCTTCTCTCCCCCTGGCTATCGGCAATGGGGCAGCAGCACCAATAGTCAGGGGAAGAGAAGGGGCAGCGGCGCCGATAGCAGGGGGAGAGAAGCGGCAGCAGGGCTCTAGACCCCAGGAAAGGCAGGGGGAGAGAAGCGGGCAGCGACGGCCTCTCTCCCCCTGCCTTTCCTGGGGGCTTCTGCGGGGCAGAAACAGTGTATCGGGGTATACGCATGCACACACACGCACCCTCACTTTACCAAGGATATTTGGGTAAAAAACTTTTTTTACCCAAATATCCTTGGTAAAATGAGGGTGCGTGTTATAGGCCGGTGCGTGGTATACCCCAATAAATACGGCATATTGTTTTATATTATTTGTTGGTATATTGTGTTATGCATTTTGTGTTATGTATTTTGTTATATATTATGTAGCATTAGCCATAAGAAAAGGGCAGTCGGACCAGCTGTTATTATGTAGTATTATTATTATAGTATAGTGTGTATTTGTATGTACAAATTTTTTATTATTTTTTTCTTTTCTTCCCCCAAGTATGGATGATTTTGAGTTGTAGCCAGGTGGTGCTGAATTTTATGTTGGTTTATTTCATTTAATTAGCCAAGTTGAGCTAATTTTTTTTATTTTATTTTTATTTTTTTTATTGTGTGTGTGAGTGTGAATTTCATAGTTTGCTTAGGTGTATAGGTATAGTTTGGTATATTTTAGAATTAATTAAAGCTGGGCTGGCCGGTCAGGCAGGGTTTTGTTTTATTTAACATTTCTGTAAAGCTGGTTAAGCATGTTTTGTGTTTTCATTTTTGGAATTGTTTTGTATTTTTATAATAAAAAAGAGTGTCAGTAGAGAGCACTGTGGACAACACAAAAAATAAATTTGAAAAGTAAAGAATATCCTCTGTAGCATACAGCTGCTAAAAAGTACTAAATGGATTAAGATTTTTTTTTTTATAGAAGTCATTTACAAATCTGGTTAACTTTATAATTCATTTTAAAAAAAAGTTTTCCACTGGTTGAACTTGATGGACGTATGTCTTTTTTCGACCGTACTAACTATGTAACACTGCAGTACCCCTTTAAGGACCAGGCCAATTTTCGTTTTTGCACTTTTGTTTTTTCCTCCCCCCTTTCTAAAAATCATAACACTTTCAATTTTGCACCTACAGACCCATAAAAGGGCTTGTTTTTTGCGCCACCAATTGTACTTTGTAGTGATATCAATCATTTAATTACAAAACCTACTGCAAAACCCAAAAATATATATTTGTGGGGTGAAGTTGAAAAAAATCATTTTGTCAATTTTGGGGGATTCTGTTTCTACACAGTGCAATTTTTGGTAAAAATTACACCTTATCTTTATTCTGTAGGTCCATATGGTCGCAAGGATACACAATTTATGTAGGTTTTATTTTATTTTACTACTTTAAAAAAATTATTACTACATGCACCAAAATGAGTATGTTTTAAAATTGTCATCTTTTGACCCCAATAACTTTTTTATTTTTCCACATACGGAAATATCTGATATTTTTTGCACCGTGGTCTGTAGATTTTATCCATACCATTTTTGTTTTGATGGGGCTTTTGATCGCTTTTTATTAGTTTTTATGGTATAAGAAGTGACCAAAAATGCATAACTTTGGACTTTGGTATTTTTTTACGTGTGCGCCATCGACCGTGCGGGTTAGCTAACCTAATATTTTAATAGTTCGGACAATTACCCATGCGGCAGTACCACATATGATAATGTTTATATTTTATTACATTATTTTAATAGGGAAGGGGTTAATTCATTTGTATTCACTTTTTTTTTTTACACTAAATTATAAAATAATAATTTTGCCCTCATAGGGGGCTATACCATGCAATCTTCTGATTACATATACTGTGCAATGCTATGCCATAGCATAGCATTGATCAGTGTTATCAGTGCTCTGCTGCTCTAACCTGCACATCAGGCTTGGAGCAGCTGATCGCCAACCAGGTTTAACCCGTTTTCCACTCGTGAGGGACGGGACGGGTTAAGGATAAATTGGAGCGTAATCTGCAAGCAGAATTACTTGAGTAAATTTCTCTCCAATTCCTCAGTGTGAACATACCCCTATCTAGGTTTAATAGATTAATAAATGAGACAGAAGGACTGGGAATATTGGATTTATTCAGAATAGAGAAAAGTCAATTTAAAGGTGATAAATATGTGAGGACATTACAAAAAACTGGCATATGATTTACACCTTTCAAAACTCCGTAAGGGAGCATTCAAATGTGTGTATTTTCTATTGCAGATTTGCTTCTGCAGATGTTGCTGCCCATTGACTTTAATGGACAGCAAAGTCTGCAATAGAAAATACGCATGTGTGAACGCACCCTTACAGAGTTTTGAAATGTGTATATCATATGCTAGTTTTTTGTAATGTCCTCACATACTTATTACCTGTAAATTGTCTTTTCTCTAACCCGAATAAGTCCAATATTTCCAGTCCTTCCATCTCATTTATTAATCTATTAAACCTAGCTGCCATCTGTATCTCTCATAAACTCTTTTTTTACAGGTTTTTTTTAATACATAATGAAGGTAAAAACTGAACCCCATATTCAAAAGGAGACCATAAATTACCTTCTCTGGCTCAGTTTTCTCTTTTATTTAATTTAAAGTGATATTCCAGGATTCCATTATTATTATTTTTTTTAACATGATGCAATAACCTACCCTGTTCCCCAGAGCGCCCGGGCCAGTAACTCTAGATTCCCTATTGCTCGCAGCTTGTTGCTACCTTTCGAGACGATGCGTTGGAGCACGACCTGTCTGCACAGCCCGTCACTGCAGTCTCTGGCTACTGTGATATCCAGTCTTAGCCAGTGATTGAGTGGGCAGGTCCTACATGCTTCAACACGTTATCTCAGAAGCAGCGTACCTGTAGGGAGCAGTGGAAGACTGGAAGTTCCTGCTTCACATTTTACAAATCAGGCTGCTGTAATCTATGCTGTATACGAAAAGACATTTGGAAGACCAATGATAAATTAGTAGTGTAAGACAATAGATCATAATGGATTTGCTAAATGGATCACAACACAAATATGAACAGAGCCGTAATAATATATAATAATTTGGTAAAAAGTTCCTGTATCAAGCTTATGTACTCATACAGATTATCAGTATTACCTACAGGTGTATTATGAAATGTAAAACAATTTGCTATGTTGCATTATAATCCATATTATTTTTGAATCTTTAAATCATATATTTAGCAACTGTTATACTTCAATGAGAAGAAAACTGCCACCTTGTGTGCTTTGTGTTTGTAGACTTTACAGTGATGAAAATGACATTTTTCTGCACTTTGGACTTCAAAATTGTTCAGTGATTTGAGCAAAAAACACTTCAAACTAAACTCTGTCTTTTAATCTGTGCTATTGCATAGCTTTCAATAAATTGGGCTAAATGGGAAACACCACTCATAGCTGCATATTAGATTAGCAAAATTCATGCAAACGTACTTACCAGTCCCTTTTCATAAGAATGTGTTCACCCATAATATTTTGAGTATTTGGAATTCATTTTGGTCTGTATGTTTACCATAACACAGAAAAAGGTCCATCTTTCCCTTAGGGCTCGTTCACACTGCGAATATTTCACCAGTGCCATTCTGCTTGCATTGTTTTCAATGGGATCCTGCTGCACTGTAGCCACTGCTAAATCACCAAAGCGCAAATCTGCCGGCAGAGTGGACATTCGCCCAAAGAATGAATGCTTATTCCGTGGTCAGAATTCTGCCAGACTGCATTGCAGTCTATAAGATGGCACATGTCAGTACCTGCTCAAAGTGAACATTCAGCATATGCCCACAATGGGAACAAGCCCTTTTTGTAAACCTATTGACCAAAATGGAGGCTGAAATGAGTGAACTTTTTTCTAAGAAATGTCTGTTAGTTTAAAAAATTATAATTAAAAAAATATTTATAATATCATTCATTATAAGCAGCACCAATAGAATATACAAATATAGTTCACACATGTTTGGGTAGTTTTTCCCATTTACTTAATAATGCTTGCTAATTTATGTTGGAAGGAAGGGGGGCAATATTTTATGTTATCTTGCTTCTACTAACACATGGTATGTGATGAACATATTAAAGGGCATAAGATATACAGTAAAAATACTTTGCAAGGTTATGAAACAAGAATACCTCAGTTTATACAGCATGTTTTTGTTTAATCCAAAAAGTTAAATGTTGTAATATTGCCTTAATAGTGACACAAATTTAGTGTCAGCAAAGCGTACTTGAAAATGATACATTGTTTTATGCATAAATTCATTTTTCCTTTTTTTATGTGATGTCAAAAATGGACTGTTTTACATATAAAGGGTTGTTTGTTAGTATAAAACCTTGCATATTGGAGGTTTATAGTAATTCACTAATTGCAAGGAGTCTTGCTGCTGAGACCTTCCCAATAGTCAAGTGCTATTACTAGGGAAGCAGGTGTATAAATTTGATTCTGCTACATTGCAACAGTATAACATAAGGATGTTGTTATCAAATGTGTCCATTACTTTCTATGGCTGTTACTAGAGTTCAGCCTTCCGGAGCCAACTGCCTCACTCTTAGCCCTACCTAACGGGTGAACCCTTCTTTATAAACTGTAAATGCCCCAAAACCCATCAAACATCTATCAGGCCTCAACTGTATAGTTATATGAATACATAAAACATCTTCTCTACCTGCAAATAGTAGTGGATGGATATATATATATATATATATATATATATATATATATATATATATATAGTCCAAAATACATCTGATAGTTCAGAATCTCTCTGTAACTTCAATCTGTCAGAATAGAAGTGAAGTGCAATTTAAATTTTTATATCTATTTTTATTTTACACTACTCAACATTGAAATTGCAACACCAAGAAGGAAATTATATAAATCATAGGATCAATAGACATGTTAATGATATGCAAATGATAAGAATTTATTCAAAATATTGAAAACGTTTTGATTTAATCTCTATCGAGTAAGTGTACCATGCGCAGAAATACAAATACTTTCATGCCTTGGCATGTTATCGATGAGGTTATTTATAAATAATGATTATCTGAGCAATGTTGTACCACACCAATAGCAGTTGGGAAGACAACTCATCAACTTTGCAATTGCCATCTACTGATGTCTGGGATGTGCTCGATGGGAGATAAGTCCAGAGACCCTGCAAGCCATTGTGGTGGGTTGTGGCCATGCAGACTGCACAGAAGAGCATGAGCAATTTAATCCTGAGCTGTTAGTGTACCTGGAAAGAAGACTAGAGGGATCCAGCTACCATACATAATGCCAACCTTCGCCCTAATGTCCAGAAGTAGGACAGGTGTGAAGTTTCCTCATAAAGGCCTCTGTATGGCATTGCCCATGTGGTCTACAGACCAAGCTCTAGCTATCATCACATCAGAGACAGAAGCAGGACTCCTCACTAAGGACGATAGACCTCCATTCCTGCCTACATGGCTTTCTTGCTCTGCACCATGATAGCCTTTGAGAGCAGTGGCCTTATGATGGTTTGTGTAGACATTGCTTGATGCCCTAGGCTCGGTATGTGACATCTAATTTTACTTGCAGTACAGAATGGATCACTGCGTACCATTCCTCTAATATGTCAATCCGTCCATGTAGAGGTTTGCCTTGGTGCAACTCTTTCTGTCATTTCAGTTTGTTGTTGGTCTCCCAGCCACTGGGACATACTATGTTGAACAATGCTGACCTTTTGGTCTATACAAAGCGATCTGCAAAATTGATGAATCAAGGTCTTTCAATTCAAAGATTCTGCCTATCTCAGTTTGTGCCAAGCAATAACTGCCAAATGGACAAACAGGAGCCATTACACAATGATACTGTACTGACTTGATCCTTTTTCTGAGGTTTAATGTGACTGAAAGAAAATTCTTTTGATCTGGCTTTTCTAGTAATGAAGCCCCTGCCACAGCCACAGATTGGAGCTAGGTTAACATTTGCAGATCTTATCCACACCTGCTACTTGCTCGATTTGCATAGCCTTGCCCTTGTTGGTGTTGCACTTTTAATGTTGCAGCAGAGTATATAATTGTTTTGTTAACATGTGGTAGAAGTTGTCATGGTTGTCTCTCTTAGATACCTCTTGCAGTAGTACCTGCATTCCTCGTAAGAACAGCTCTTTCTTTATTTTATTGAGTATGTAGAAATGTGTACAGGGAAATTTCTAGGTACGATAGGTTGTTAAATTGGGCAAAAGCTGACAAATTGTTTTGCTTTCTCTATTTATGATTAATATAACGAAAAAGTTACACATTATGTGGTGCAACTCTATATTGACCAGTGAGTAATGGAAACAGAGATGTGGTCACTAGACACTGCTAGCTTTGCTTCTAGTGATGGAGTAATAATTGCTAGCTTGTACACGGTGGTGTGCTATTCTTAGAAAGGCAGCTTCAAATGTAGAAAAGTCCATACAGAATAAAAGAATGCACTCACCACACTGGTGTATGAGCTGGAATCTTTATTACATCCAAAGATATCACGATACACAGCTATTCAAGTTTGACAAACAGCGGGACCACGGGTGCTCATGCAGGGGAGAGTAGCAGACAACACCGTGATATCTTTGGATGCAATAAAGATTCCAGCTCACGACCAGCTCATACACCAGTGTAGTGAGTGCATTCTTTTATTCTTTATTGACTTTACTATATTGACCAGTGCCTGATCTGTTTTTTTTATTGTGTTATTTTATACTGCTAACATATTGTACTGCACCATATAGTATGTATTCATAGTACATCGTTATGTTTCATATGCAACAGGTGACAGTGCTGATCTACTTGTTGTATTTTTTTTTATGTTTACATGAAGAGTTATGTAAGGCTAAGTTTACATGGTAATTGTTCTCTGTCCAGATCTCTTCTGTGTTTATTTTTTCTATTGCCAAATGAACAGTGAACGGGTGGGAGCACAACTCCTGACGGATCCCATTGACTTGAATTGGGTCTGTTGGGTAGCCAGTATTTTACAGGAGTTTAGCAGGAAAAAAAGAGCACATGCACTATTTTTTCTGCACTCAAATCCTGTCCTTCCCACGGACTGGCTCTTGAGCCCCCTTTATCAGAGCAGAACAGCTGTGTGAACGAGCCTTTATTGAGGACAAGATTTGTCCAGCTAATGAAGCAGGGCCAGTGTTAGGGCCCCCTGTCTAAGCCTAAAGACTTCTTGTTTTTTTTATATTTTTTGTTATGGGTTTTCACATAAATGTATGCTCATTGCTGCTGCCCACTGTTCAATTATTTTAATCTCTGCTTTGGATTTTAAAATAATATATTAAGGGACTTTTTGTACATAGGCAATACATAATATAATATTAGTTTTTATCATCCAACTTGCTATCCTGAATTTTTTTTAAAGTAACAGAAAATTAAGAGGAATTCATATCCATATGTAACCAATGTCAGATAACAGATTTTACCAATAGATTCCTGCAGTTAAGAAGATTTGTCATATGATATATATTTTATAATGTATCTCCAAAGTATTCCTGAAGTCTGCCTAAGATTTAGGACATCACTATGCACTGTAGTGTCCAAGAATAGCTATATTATGAAGAGCAGACTGTTTCTTTGATGCTGAAAAGTCATGTAATATGAGCATGGGTTCATCTTTACTTCTGTACTCCCAATGTGCCTGTTTTCTTTAATCCAGCGTGCCTCCTTATTTATATATATATATATATATATATATATATATATATATATATATATATATATATATATATATGCTATGCTATGCTGTACTGCATCTCAAGACAGGGCTGGTTGTTATTTAAAATCATCCACGCAGTATCATCGTGTGTCCCAACTGTGGCCCACATTTATCATTGTAGTGCATGTGAAGCATTTTTTTACACCTTTTTTTTTTTTGTGTGCTGATAATGTGTAGGAGCACCAAATTTATTAAAAGGTAAAAGAGCTTTGATAAATTTTGTGCAGGTCACATTTTCTGAAATTTTTGTCTACACATACACCAAAAAGCTACACCATGTCTGGGCTGGTGTAGTTTTAGAGACTTTTCAGTGGCTTTGCGCCTTTTTTTGCTCCTTTTTACAAAAAGGCGCAATGATAAATCCCTTCCATATCATGTCTATTGCAAAAATCAGTGGATTGCAACTCAAAATCAGTGGATTGCAACTCAAAATCAGTGGAAAAAAAGGGGCCCCTTTTTTAGACACAAAAAACAGTCTAAAGACAATGATAAATGTGGGCCTGTGTTTTTTTACTTAAGCAACTGTTTAAACATAATGGGACCTTTTAGGTCAGGTAGACAATTCTGTGGATTACCTCTTTACAATATATAACGTATAATGCTGTATAGTGAAAGTCTACATCTATGTCTTAATATTTTATGTGTTCAGTGCTGTGAAAAAGTAATGTAGTATGTCTTCCATTGTTACATATTTGTCATAGTGAATGGTTTCTGATCTTTAAACTATACAGTTAAAATATACCGTTATGTCAGAACAAAGTAATACAGAACCAATTTTACCCATGTCAATAAGAAACAAGAGGAGTTGGTCACCTTTTACTTGCTTTATGGGAAACTGTAGTTAAATGAGGGACTAACTCTTGTATTGAGCCTTCACTGTGGCCCTGTTATATATAATTATGTCGATTAAACCCCCCTGTCCCCCACACCCATATGCCAGCTGGAAGGCTCATCAGTTCATAAGATGGCTCCCTATGGAGGAACATGTAACTTACACATCACTCTGCCTCCCCCACTGTGCCTGCACTCCATGCTAGTGCGCATTGTCACGCTATGGAGGAGAGTGATGTGTACATCGCATGCTTCTCCATAGGGAGCCAACTTATGTACTGATGAGCCATCAAGCCAGCACACAGTGCTACATAATTACTTACTTCTGGGTCACAGTGAAAGCTTATATATGAGTTGTCCCTTTTTTATTGATTACTACAGTTTCATGTTAACATAATAAAATGTGGTCAACCTCTTTAATATTCTTAGCCATTTAACTACTGTTACCGGCAATAATGGCCACTTTTAAATACCATATGCTTCATATATTTGTCCTCAGCATTTTACACCTTCATTGATGTTCTCAAGCTTACAATTACTGTTCTATGTAGAACCTTTTATTTAAACCTTCTTCAGATTTGCTTTTATCTTCAGTTTAGAGAGCTGACTGTCGCCAAGAATTTTCTGGTACAGTATACATTCATTACATATTCATTACATACAGTACACATTCTCATGGTCTTATGACATGCTACTGTACCATGAATTATAACTTAGGCTCCTCCTTATTGTGGACTTATAACGCTGATCTGATGGCAGAGAGGCTTGCACTTGTTTTGGGAATGTATTTAAATTTTGGACTGTCTACTCCATCAAGCATCTCATGGAAGAGGCTCCCTAGTTAACTATAAAATTAACCTTTAAGGAGAGAAAATTTCAACCAGGTTCTGTGAACTATTTTTAAGCCCATTATCATGATTTGAAAAATGTTTCTGCTTTAACAGGCATTTGGAAATCAATTTGTAAACATTAATAATAGCCTTATATACAACTGCAACAAAAAATCTAGCAAAAATATGAAAAACAGCCGTACTAAGTAAACCTTTGTGTAGTTGGACCAACCTGTGATATTTACAGATTGTAATAAAAATCTATATAATATAGCGTTTTGTTTAAAAATAGCAGCAAGAGATTTAAAATAGGACTAATAGATGGCCAGCAATATATGGGAGTAAAAACAAAATGGGCACTGTCGCCAACTTTTTTTTGGCATACTGGCTTCATGCTACAGTGACAAAGGACCAGGCTAAAATGAAGACAAACAAGTTAAAACTGCAAATCAAGATGCGAGCCAGAATTAAATACCCCACCTCAGCAGCTGATATTGATAGTACATGATTTCATGATTTATTCACTCATTTATTGATATTATTCATTCTTTTCAATACATTCCTTTTAACCCCTTAAAGGCTAACTGTGGCAGAAAACAACTTATAAGTGTTTGACCGTGGGGGGTCCGAACACTGGGACCCCCCCCCCCCCTGCGATCTCCTGCAAGGGGCCATGGCTCAGCCTGAGCATGACTGTCAACCTCTCTAGGTCGATGCTACACGAATTAGCGCTCTCACTTGCTAATGCGGGGGCCCTGTTCAGGAGATCACGGGGGGGGGGGGGGTCCCATTCGTCGGACCCCACGTGATCAAACACTTATCCCCTATCCTGTGGATAGGGGATAAGTGTAATAATGCCGCAGTTGTCCTTTAAGAATTTTTTTTTTTTTGCACTTTTGTTTTTCTCTCTCCTCATCATCTAATAGCCTTAACACTTTTCAATTTCCTACAGACCCATATGAGGGCTTATTGTTGTGCCATCAGTTGTACTTTGTTGAGAAAATTATCATTTTACCACAAAATCTATGGTGAAACAAAGAAAAATTATTTGTTGGGCAAAATTTAAGAAAAAACACAATTTTGCTAATCTTGGCTCATTCTCTCATCTGACTGGGACCATGTGATTTCCTTTTGGCGGTCCATATCAGCTTGCAGAGTTATCTGGCATTAGTGTTTTCCTAATATGTAAGCCACAATTAACTTTGATTGCTGCTTCTAGAGGGTTAATACAGGACATCGGCCTGATCAGCTATGTCTGGCATTAGGCATGGGTCCCGGCTGCTACCGTGTTTCCCTGAAAGTAAGCCCTAGCAGAATTATGGGGTAGGGCTGCAATACAACAGTGTTTCCCAACCAGTGTGCATCCAGCTGTTGCAAAACTACAACTCCCAGCATGCCCGGATAGCCAAAGGCTATCCGGGCATGCTGGGAGTTGTAGTTTTGCAACAGCTGGAGGACATTGGTTGGGAAACACTGTTGTAGGGTACGTAGGAGTGTGGAGGACGACAGGGGAAGGGGAGGATATGGGGGGCTGCAGGAGTGTGGAGGATGCCCCCCATCCTTCACACTCCTGCAGCCCCCCATCCTTCACACTCCTGCAGCCCCCCATCCTTCACACTCCTGCAGCCCCCCATCCTTCACACTCCTGCAGCCTCCTATCCTCCACACTGCTGCAGCCCCCCATACCGTAAATAAATAAGCCCTACCCTGAAAATAAGCCCTAGTGTGTTTTTTGTGATTAAAATGAATATAAGACCCGGCCTTATTTTCGGAGAAACACGGTAATAGCAACCAGGACCCATCAGGTATGAAGCACGCTCCGCTCCTGAGTGTGCTTCATACAGCAGGACTAGGGCATACATGCCTGATGTCTCCAAGGGGTTTAAAACCATCTGTAAATATTATCACAGTCTGGTCTAACTTCATGAACCAAACAAATTCCCAGTCCTATAGGATATCACCAGGTCATACAAATGAACTGGTACATAGTAATATCAAAAATGTATAGTGCTACTTTTGTGTGTGTGTGAATGGTGCCAATGAATTTAAGGGAGACCAAGCTTCAAATACAAAAACCTCTATTCATTATGAGCAATTTACATTAACACTGCACCCTATCACAGGGCCCTTGTGAAAGGGTGAATATCAGCAAATAAAATTCAATATATTACCACATCACTAAAACATAAATATACAATCCTCCAAAGATATTTAGCTAGCAAAAATATGTTATTCAGTAATGCCATGCTATGCAAACTTAGAAAGTGAAACATGCATAATCGATATGTCCAATATAGACAATAATGTTCATCTGGTAAACTGGACAACGAGTTGTGATAGACCTCCTAATATTATGTCTGTACTCAGTAGTTAAGTCAGTCAAACATAAAGCTAGATTTTCCTTCAGGGAACTTTCATTGGCACCATTCACACGCAACAAAGTAGCACTATACATTTCTGCTATCATTAGGCACCAGATCGTTTGTATGACCTGGTGATATACTAGAGGAATGGGAATTTGTTTGGTTCATGTTTTCAGTGATTGCACCATAGGGTGAAGGTGAATATCCAGTAAACTTTGGGTATTTTGGGCCCCTTTTACACTGTTGTTGCTCCCCATCAAGAACGGCTGTTAAAGTCTCTTTCTTTTTTGTGTGTGACTTTAACGGCCGTTCTCGTGATGGGCAACAGCGGGTCACGACAGCTCCCATTTACTGTTATGGTGGCCATCGCGCGACATTGTTTCTTCACTGGATATAGCGGGACAAAAAAAGGGCACAAGCAGAATTTTTTTCTCCCACTATTCTCCCCTGCTCCCCGTGTTCTAACGGCAGGGTGAAATAAGCATTAGGTCCCTTTCACACTGCCATTGCTCCCCGTCAAGAACGGACAAGAGAGAGAGATTGAAAGAGAGATGCTGGGGATTTATGATGCCGCATTGCAGTTCAATTTAAAGGGGTACTTGGGCGCTAAGACATCTTATGTCCTATCCAAAGGATAGGGGATAAGATGCCTGATCGTGGGGGTCCCGCTGCTGGGGACCCCTGTGATCTTTCACGCAGCACCCCTTTACTATCAGCCCCCGGACCATGTTCGCTCCGGGTCTGATGACTGCCGAGTATTGTGATGTCACGGCTCCGTCCCTGTGTGACGTCACGCTCTGCCCCCTCAATGCAAGCCTATGGGAGGAGGCGTGACAGCTGTCATCCCCACGATCAGGCATCTTATCCCCTATCCTTTGGATAGGGGATAAGATGTCTAACGCCGGAGAGTCCCTTTAAATACAATTTTCTAAGTGCATGGATGAGATTTGTTCTGTATTGCACTGTTGACATTCTGCCTGAAACTTTAGACAGAAAATCTGTAGCATTTTCAACTCATGTAAATGTAACGTACATCTATTAGGTAATGCAGAAAAATAGACCACTATCCTTATATCATAGATGAGTGAGTAACCTAGACTAGTGTTTTCAGTCTGCGTGAAATTGTTCCCTAATGTAACATTGATTTATTTTTAAGTTTTGTATCTACTCAGGTTCCCCTTGCTTAATATTTGTTTAAAGATCAGAAGTGACATTGTATATGTTTTTTTTCACAGCACTGTGTCTATCCTGTATTTTGTTTCCTTTGTTCACTTTTAAAACATAATTTTTTGGGTTACAATGCTGCATTAGTAATACAATGGTACTAAAACATTATTTAAATATAATATGAAATCAAACTTAACTTTTTAATGATAAGCACATTATTCCTTAAAGCAAGTCTAACATGGTCAATCCCCTTTTAAACAGAACCCCCGCTGATCAGCTAGGACTTGCCAGACATTTTTCCTGCAGGGAATGCAACATCCCATGCTGGTGATTCACATTAACAGACAGCAAGGAAAAGTATGGTTGAGCTGGGTCTCCA